>NW_027325683.1:435000-498903 GCF_048418805.1 Vulpes vulpes | reverse complement strand
AGCAACTATAAGGATTTGTTATTGAATGGCTGCTGCTGAGCACCACTGATGCTTCTAAAAGAAGTATTGTAGTTCAAATCTGTTAGTTAACAACTTAAAACAACATGTGTGACTTAGAGCTCTTCCTTGGCAGCACTTAGACTTATCTCCTGCCTGTAAAGGTCAGCCATGGCTAAAGATCAGGCACATAACTTAATTCTTTGTGTGCCAAAACTTCAGAGGACAATGAATTTCCACCTTGAGCAAACCTCCTATGCAAAATCAGGACATTAATAGGAAAGAAGTGAACTCTGAGTCTTGAGATAGGCCTGTATAAAAGATACGCCTTTCACATTTAATGTGAGATACTAATTTGTCATAGTTATATAAAGCACATCTGAGCTGAATGGCAGTCATAGGGCCTGACCCATTGGCAACAAGGGAAAAGACTCAGAACGTTGTGATTTTAGAGGCAAGTTAAGTGACTGGAGTGATTGGCTTTGAAGATGGGGAAAGGAAGTACAAACCAAAGTGGCCAGTAGGGACTTAAAAAGGCATAGAAGCAAATTCTGCTTTATGGCCTCCAAAAGGAACCAGTCCTGCTTACACTTTGATTTTACCCTAGTAAAACTTATTATGGACTTCTGACCTCTATAACAGTATGATAATACATATATTATATATTATATATTATATATTATATATTATATATTATTCCTTCATAAGATACTAAATCCATTGAATGAGAATAAAACTACACAATTTTAGGACCCTCAAGTTAGCAGACTTTTGGGTCTAGTGGTCTGGACCATGCTAGAAGGTTAAAAAGTACTGTATTGCACCATGCAATTTCTACCATTAAGATAGCCCTCTAAGTTTGAGAGGCAATGTATTCTGTTCTTGAAACCACCACTCAAGCATATTTATTAGATAATATGTATGCTGAAACTGTTGAGTGACACCCCAAACAATAAATAGAGGAGAGGTAAGATAAGGTAAGGTAAGGTAAGGTAAGGTAAGGTAAGGTAAGGTACGGTAAGGTAAGACTGTTATACAAACAAGACTGATTGGGCCATGTGACTTGATAGATCCTATGGTGTTAGAGATATCCATTAGAAAAGGACAAGATGCTTCTGTCAAGCCCCAATAGGAAAGTCACAGTGCAGAACTCAAGCTCTAGAACATAGTAATGCTGTCTTTATCAGAAAATTATAGACTATAAAAAATTTCTAATATGCTACTAAACTCTGATATGGAACATTTTACAATGAGCTGCCAAGTGGCTATGAAGCCAGAACTGTTCTGAGTGAACTGAATACTATTATACACACCAAGGTCCTAATTCCAAAGTGGAAAATCTGGGGAAATGAGCTGTGTGATTGGCTTATAGACACACTTATTGATAGTCTAGAAACTTGGTGGGAGGAAATCCTCCCAATGAACATTGTCTGACATGATCTCTTGTTATCCCTTTGTATGGAGAGGGAAGTAGCCTATGGTATAGAAATAGACCTCACTTTCCTGGGTGGCTGTGTGCTTCCTCTTCTCCATACCTCAGCCTATTGTTGATTGACATGGGGTACCAAAAAGTACTTCTTGCTTTAAATCTATGATGGAATTGATGTTTACTACTCTCCTAAGAGGTCATCCCATGGCTAGTTTCTAAAATCACACTCAGATTTTTCCCCTATACTATCTTGTTTCCCACATACTCCTTTCAAAACCACACAATCAGAAATTTCCTTTTCAAGCTCTGCTTTCAGGGAGCCCAATCTAAGACATTAGATTAGGCCACAGTGTTGATGGTACCTATTAAGTGATTGTAAATCTCTTCCCTGACCTACTTTAAGAAATTTACTATCAGTAACCTTAATATTAGCACTGTAGTAACATATTATAAACTGACTTGGCTATTTAAATAAGCTAAGATTTAAAAATCTAAAATAAAGTTTGTTCCATCTTCTGGAACAAAGTTTAAGGAAAATGCTTCAGCATTATGTTTCTATTATGGCTCCCTAGAGTCTTAAAATGATTCAAAAACTTAAATGGTAGAACCAGGGAACTGGTTGATGGATAACATCCCAAAATATTTTTATAAATGGAAAATTCATCTATATTATAAAAAGTCAGATCAGTTTGTCCAGTATCTCTTACTTCCTGATCAAGTTTCCTGTGTGGACTGCCTGGTTGGCAAATCAACATAGATTAGGATAAATTTCAAAGAAAACCAAGTGGAAAAGTTCTTTACAAGGAGATTGTTGACTATGCCAACATTAAGCCAAATTAGGCTTAATTACTAAACAACTTGAATCAAGCCAGCTCTCTTTTTTGACTTCTGAATTTACAAAATTGTCTGAGATGGGCTCTCAAACTAATACTTTATCTACCAAGCATTTTAATCATTTAAGAAAATAAATGCAAATCAAATAATATAAGTACAGCTTCTAATCAGTATTTTGTAAAACTGTAGCCTAAGAAGAAGAAAGTAAGAAAGTGTACTTAAAAAAAAAAAGTTCCATTGAAGGTGTGCTTCACTGCATGATTTTGAGTTGGATAAATGAGTAACGCCACTAGAATGTCAAAGGCCTTCAAATAAATGGATTATAGCAACTAACCCTATATTTATTTGTGGCTTTTGACATATAATAGAGACTTTATTTTTATTCCAATAAATATGGATGGTCAAAATCATCAGAGATTAACCAGTTGTTTTGTCAAAGATCACTCTAGAAATAATATCTATCTTTAGCCTTTGGCTTTCTGGCTTCTGCCAGCAGTATACTACTCAAACTCCACTCTCAAAATCACTGACAATCTTATAATCACCAAATTTCATAATTCTTAAGAGTCAAGGGAGTAAAATCAAATTAAAATTTTTCTTTGTGTTTTCACTACTAATAGCATCTAATCAATACTAAAACAGTCTGGACAAATAAAATTATCCAGCTGTTAGTGGCTTCTGTTCAGGTAGGAATGAATGATGCAGGCAAAAGATATTTCTAAAGAAGTCCATCATCCCCAAGAGCTGCATATGAAAGGATATTGTAACAGAACATGTTTGATTTATCTTAAGGTCACAAGGGAATTTTATTTCTGCTTTCATTTGAAGATTAGGTATTTGAAATCACATAAGACACCTGTTACTCAAAACAAGGACCAAAATTCAAAAGTGACTCAATAGGGAAAGTTGAGATGAAGATTGAGGATTTAAAAATACTAAAAAGTGAAAGTCAATCCAAGAAACATAATCCAGATAGGTAGATTAGAAACTGGGAGAGTAATCTTTTTTGTAAATGGAGTAAAAATGGAAGGAAATACAGCTTCTGTTAGTAGAAGCTTCTGGTCCATTGTCTTAAGAATCCAACTTAAATCATTGTATATCAAGGCATATAGTAAAGGGTATGTCTAGAAGATATAGGGAATACACTGTTCACTGGGATTTCCATATAAAGTAAATCTCCTCAAAAACCTGTCCATTCTCATCCAATACATTAAATTTCAAAGCGTTTTTTAGAGTTTTCCCACATCATTGGAAGTGAATTCTGCCAACAACATGAATGAGCTTGCAAGATGATTTTATGCTTCAGATATGGATTTGGGTGTCAATACCTTGATATTAGCCCTCTAAGAACTGAACAGAGAACCCAGCCTTACCTACCCATTAATATGATCTTCAGAATTTATGATAAAAAGAGTGTACATGTGAAATAAGAAGAGTGTACAAGTTAGCCAGTCCCCAAAAGTAGATGCAGATAGCTGATTGTCTTTTTCCCCCCAAGATTAGCAATGACATATTTGAAGTCCTTGAAGACATCTCATGCATTAAAGTTGAAATTAAATTCACAATTTGTCCATAACCTCCACTTCTCCATATTTTTACCCAATTTCATTTTGGAAAACAGTAGTAAAACCAGGCACCATTTCAAAAATCAGGAAATTATTCTACTTAGTTCTTCTCATTCAGGATGCACATCCACAAAAATAACTAAGTATTGTTGTATCTGGCCCCCAAGATCTCTACCCCCTGATATGCATGCCTTGTATAATTTCTTTTCCTTGAGTATGAGCAGGATTTATGAATAAAATGGGAAACAATCTGTGTGATTATGTTATGTCAATATGGTACACTTGACCTTAAGAAGGGATTATCCTAGGTGGGCCTCTCCTAATCAGGTGATCCTTAAAGGGAACTATAATATTCCAGAAGAAAGAGATTGAAACCTGAGAGAATTCAGTGTGAAGGAAGCAACATGGCAAGGCACATGTGTAGCCTCTAGGAGCTGAGAGCTGTCCTCAGCTGATAACAGGAAAACAAAAACTTCAGTCCTATAATCACAAGGAAGTGAATTCTGCCAACAACCAGAGTGAGCTTGCAAGACGATTTTATGCTTCAGATATGAATCTGGGTTCCAATACCTTAATATTATCCCTTTAAGAACTGAACAGAGGGGGGTCCCTGGGTGGCGCAGTGGTTTGGCGCCTGACTTGGCACCTGCCTTTGGCCCAGGGCGCGATCCTGGAGACACCGGATCGAATCCCACGTCGGGCTCCTGGTGCATGGAGCCTGCTTCTCCCTCTGCCTGTGTCTCTGCCTCTATCTCTCTGTGACTATCATAAATAAATAAAAATTAAAAAAAATATTAAAAAAAGGAGAAAGTGTGGAAATATATGTGGGTGAAGAAGTTTCTAGCACATTATTTTATTTTATTTTTTAGGTTTCTTTTAGTTTCTAACACATTAAAATTGCAATTTCAGAAATGAGGCTTATTGAGGAAAAAGTGGAGCTAATAAACTAAGAATTTCTAGAGAATTTTTTTTTGTAAAAAATGCATAGTAAAAACTAGGCATTAAAGAATATACTTCACCTCTCTTAAAAAACCAGCAGTTCCCCAAAGCTCAGAAGCACAGCTTTTCCTGTACACACCAGGTCCTAATTGTAGAACTCTTGTATGTATCCATGAGTGCTGCAGCACTATTTTAATTAGAAAATGTTATGTTCACTTTTGCTTTAGATTATTAATTCCAAGTCCTTGTATATCTATTCTAGTAGAACAGAAATGGCGATAATTACAGCTACATAAAAAAATAATACTTTGAAGCAACTGTCCACTTATTATCAAAAAGATAAAATCTCCTTAGGAGAAATAAATTTGAGCAATATAAAGAATATCAATCTCTTTAAAGGCCCCTAGAAGTGACTGCACCCTAACAATTTCTATAGTGTCTTAAATAAACAGAACGTAAAAACACAGCCAGGGGATATAAAGTCAAAGTCTCCCATGTGATTATCCCATTATGCAAATTACAAACAGATCTAAAGTCCTACTTCACTTAGAATTATAATATTTTATATATTGTCCAATAATGAGGACAAATTTATAAAAAGCCACAAGGTAGTATAAGCGGCTTAAATTTTACAAGTACAATCTTATACAGGTAACAGTGTTGCTACATATATTATAATCCTCTGCAATTTGTGATTTTTGATTACATCATAGAATGGCTAATATGTAGAATGCTTGGCAGGACCTTGCACAAGCAATGCTCAGTTTTCCAAATAGAGCATTTTCAGTGTCACATGAATTAAAACATAAGACCTCAAAGTTCCTAATTTATGAGACTTATAAATCTAGCATTATCTAGATACTCTGTCCAGGATTTAGGCAACTCAGCTGAGCTATCAAGCTCAAAAAGATCAGATCATCATCACCCTATAGTTTCACCGATTCAGAAATTCTCCATATTCAACGGAGGATGAGTGACCTTGAGAGGAGGGGTAGTTCAGAATAAATTAGGGTGAGTCTAGGAATTTTTATAGGAGTTCTCAGGATCTGATATCAAATTTGCTTGAGTACTTACCTCTAGGGCAGGATTGTTAAATTGCTTTTAAAAACTAGAAAATTGGGATCCCTGGGTGGCGCAGCGGTTTAGCGCCTGCCTTTGGCCCAGGGCGCAATCCTGGAGACCCGGGATCGAGTCCCACATCGGGCTCCCGGTGCATGGAGCCTGCTTCTCCCTCTGCCTGTGTCTCTGCCTCTCTCTCTCACTGTGTGCCTATCATAAATAAATAAAAAAAAAATTAAAAAAAAAAAAACTAGAAAATTATTCAGATAAATCTAGATTCATGGTAATCTAAACATTTTCTGTGTTTGGTTTTGTTGAAGAGGTATTGGCTCTTTGACCTCAACAAACTTTCTTATATTTCATCATATGCTTGTCAGAAAAAATTAGACGCTGCAACTGTTTATCTTTCTCTCAGGCTGTATTGCAGATACCCTAATTCCCTGGGAGAATATGTACTCATTTCTTTTTGCTATCAATCTTATGTGTAACAAATGCTGTATTTCTAGAAGATGCTATGTTGGACATTCTGTGACTTTCAGTTAACATGAAACAATGTAATGCACTGTTCAGGACACTATCCACTTGTATGCTGTGGCAGAAACATAATTATGTGCAACTCTAAGTATCCTGGATTCCTTAATGGAAGAACTTTTAAAATGTCAACAGCAGCATATTTAAAATAAAGTTTTAAAAAAACCTGCCTAAATACCTGAAAATGTGAAAAACACAGAGGTATATTTTTTAAAGAAAATCTTGAATTAAATTGAAATTTTTATTTTAAGTATTTATATTTTTAGAAAGCCAAAATTGATTTGGTTGAAAAGTCCTACTTTTCACAATGAGTACCTTAGAGATGTGTAGTTTCTTTTTATTACTTATGAGATTTTGTTTCTATACTTTGACAGCTCCCACTACTGTGTTTTGCAGTTACAATTAACTTTCATTTTTATCAGTGAAATTGCCTTCTCTCTCTTCAGTCTTATATTTCACACTTTCTAAATATGTTCTCTATGTATATAATTATAGAATGATACAAAGATCTGTGAAAATATTCTCATACTTTGTTTCTAAAGGTGTTAGTTAATTGATTTATTATCTTTTTATAGTAGGAATTGGATAGATTATATGAAGATCGAGTTAAAATATAGTTTATGGCCTGCCATGCTTTCACATAAAATTTGTATAGAGATCTCTGCTCCTTGTGGTGGCAGTTAATGCATATAAAGTGGACTGTCACCAGCCCTTTGGCACATTACATCTGCAGTTTTTTTTAATACCCAGAGTTACATAATTAATATCTAGCACTTTTATAGCCTACCATTTTAAAGTTCTCTGGCAATAGTTTATTTCTCACCTTTGTTTTCCCTGCCTCAGGAGATGTATCTAGTAAGAAGTTGCTACAGCAATTATCAAGGAGGTTACTGCCTCTGTTCTCTTCTAGGATTTTGATGGTTTCCTATCTTATATGTAGATCTTTCATCCATTTTGAATTTATTTTTCTGTATGGTGAAAGAAATGGTCCAGTTTCATTCTTTTGTGTGTGGCTGTCCCATTTCCTCAATACCTCCAGCTTCACTTTTCTTTTTCAAGTTTGCTTTGACTATTTGAAGTCTTTCTGGTTCCATACATATTTTAGGATAGTTTTCTTTACTTTGTGAAAAATGTTGGTAGTATTTTGATGGAAATTTTATTGAAAATGTAGATTGCTTTGGGTAGTATAGACAGTTTAACAGTATTTATTCTTCCAACCCATGAGCATGGAATGTCTTTACATTTCTTTATGTCCTCTTCAATTTCTTTCATCAGTGTTTTTTAGTTTTTGGGCCCCAGATCTTATACCTCTTTGGTTAGGTTGATTCATAGACATCCATGATTTTTGGTACAATTGTAAATGGGATGGATTCCTTGACTTATCTTTCTTTTTTAAAAAAAGATTTATTTATTTGAGACTGAAAAAGAGTAGGGGGCAAGAGAGAGAGTAAGAGGGTGAGAAGCAGACTCCTTGCTCAGCATGGAGCACAATGTGGGGCTCAGTCTCAGAACCTTGAGATCATGAGTTAAGAAGAAACTAAGACTCAAACTCTCAGCTGACTGAGCCACTCAGGCACCCCTCCTTGATTTTTCTTTCTGCTACTTCATTATCAGTGTATAGAAATGCAACAGATTTCTATAAGCAGATTTTATATCCTGTGACTTTACTGAATTCATTTCTCAGTCCTAGCAATTTTTTTTGGTGAAGTCTTGGGTTTTCTACATAGAGTAGCATGCCATCTGCAAATGTGAAGGTTAGACTTCTTCCTTACTCATTTGGATTCCTTTTTTTCTTTTTGTTTGTTGTCTGCTGTGGGTAGGGTTTCTAGTACTATGTTAAGTAACAGTGACAAGAGTGGACACTCTTGTTTTGTTCCTAACTGTACAGGAAAAGTTCTCAGATTTCCCCCATTAAGGATGATGTTAACTGGAATTTTAAAATAAAAACCATCTGCACAGTGAAGGAGACAGTCAACAAAACTGAAAGGCAGCATTCGGAATGGGAGAAGATATTTGCTAGTATCCAAAATCTACAAAGAACTTATCAAACTCAACACCCAAAAAGCAAACAATCCAGTTTAAAAATGGGCAGCAGACATGAATAGACATGTTTCCAAGGACATACAGATGGTCAACAGACACATGAAAAAATGCTCGACATCACTTATCATCAAGGAAATACAAATCAAAACTACAAGTGAGATATTATCTCACACTTGTCAGAATGGCTAAAATTAAGAGCACAGGAAACCACAGGGGTTGAATGTGGAGAAAGGTGAACCCTGTTGCCCTGTTGGTGGGAATGCAAACTAGTATAGCCCCTCTGGAAAACATTAGGGGTGGGGTACCTAGGTGGCTCAGTGGTTGAGCATCTACCTTAGGCTCAAGCCATTTTCCCAGGCTTGGGATCAAGCCCCACATCAGGCTCCTCGCAAGCAGCCTGCTTCTCCCTCTGCCTGTGTCTCTGCCTCTCCCTGTGTGTCTCTCATGAATAAATAAATAAAATCTAAAAAAAAAAAAACTATGGAGGTTCTTCAAAAAGTTAAAAATAGAACTACCCTGTGATCCAACAATTTCACTATTTATGCAGAGGTTACAAAAATACTGCTTCAAAGGAATACATGCACCCTGACACTTATAGCAGCTTTATCAACAATAACCAGATTATGAAAAAAGCCCAAATGCTCATTGACTGATGACTGGATAAAGAAGAGGTGGTATATATGCACAATGTAATATTATTCATCCATCAAAAGGAATGAAATCTTGCCATTTACAAGCATGTGAATAGAACTAGAGTGTATTATGCTAAGGGAAATAATAATTTGTCTTTTTTAGAGAAAGACAAATATCATATGATTTCACTCAATGTGGAATTTAAGAAACAAAACTGATGAACATAGAACAAAAAAGAGGCAAACCATAAAACAGGTTTTTAACTATAAAGAACAAAATGAGGGTTGCTTGAAGGGACGTTGGGGGGATGGGTTAAATAGGTGATAGGTATTAAGGAGAGCACTTGTGATGAGCACAGGGTGATGTGCGTAAGTGATGAATCACTAAATCTTATACCTGAAACTAACACTACACTGTGTACTGACTGACTAGAATTTAAATACAAATTTGGGGGAAAAAAAGAAAGAAAGCTCTCCGGCACAAAACAGAAACAATTTTGAAAAATGGTTACAGCGTTTAGACTGATGATAAAAAAGAATTCAAGAACTAGCTTCTAACTTTCAAGGACTACCTTCTAAATACAGTGATCAGCTCCTCAAGCCCAGTCCTTCATAATAGCATCATAGATTTAAATGAGACTCTTTTTTTTTTCTCAGACGAACTCAAGGAGTTTGCCCAAAGATTGTTGATTCTTAAAATTCCCAAAGATTGTTGAGATATCTATAGGTATGATTTCTCTTATTATTCCAATTTTCAATGAAGTTAAAGTTGTTGTAGCTTATATGTTTAAATAAAGTCCTTCTCAGAGATTTTAGGAGTGTTTGAAAGATAATTATGTAATGAAGACCTCAGAGCCTTTTCTTAGGGTTTTACCTTCCTCTGCATTCCTCACTTCTCTTTGAAGAATCGGTAGATCCTATTATAAAGACATGAGAAAATATAATGTTTTTTACCATAATACAACCTTCTTGAGTGAAATGTTTATTCAACCTTATTCAATAAATACAACATAATATGGAACTTCTGTGAAACCAGTATATGTGTGAAGAATAGCTTTTAGAAAAAAAAATAGGAGAGAAAATTTTCCAAACTCAGCCTGTTAAAAAAAATAATAATAAAAGCAACAACCTTGAAAGGTAGTATCAGAGTCTAGATTTAAGAAACTAAAAAGACGGCTTATTTTATTGATTAAGAACAATAGCAATTTATCTGTCACGAGCATTCAATAGAGGGTCAGTTTGCAAACAGAGGAGTTATAGATCTTAACAACATAGTCACAGAAAATAAAAACGACTGTAAAAGGACTTTAATATCATTTATATAAAGCTTGTGACTGCTGTCAACTCTACCAAAAAATGCACAGATTCTTTCAGATACAAGTGGCTTTTTAGCAATGTTGACATAATTTTATTCACCCCTTTGACGAAGATGGGAAATTGGTTAGTGTGTTGAGGAGCAGTGTACCCAGTATTACCACATTGTTCTTCTTTACAAATAATTTTGTGATGAAATAAGCCACAATGAGTGGAAGGAAGAAAGCTTAGACTGCAGTGACTCTACAAAGCTAGTCCATTCGGCTTCTAATTTTAGGTAAAGACATTACTGAGGAAAATATGTAATTACTCTAATATATTAATTTTATTTTTTATTTATTTTTTTTTATTTATTTATGATAGGCACACAGTGAGAGAGAGAGAGGCAGAGACACAGGCAGAGGGAGAAGCAGGCTCCATGCACCGGGAGCCCGACGTGGGATTCGATCCCGGGACTCCAGGATCTGCCCTGGGCCAAAGGCAGGCGCCAAACCGCTGCGCCACCCAGGGATCCCAATATATTAATTTTAAACTGAGGTTTTTCATATTCAAAAAAGTGAAATTGTTTTCACATATTTTTTCCTAACAAAGGAATTCTAACATAATTTGAGAAAGACAACACACACATATATACATGCTCATGAGCTGCGGTATTTATTCTCTACAATTTGCCTGACATAAGAGTATATAAAATATGAAAGATAATTAAAATATAAGACAGAAATAAAGTAATTTTAACTAATTAAACAAAATTCCAATAACATTTTAATTTTTAATTTAAAAAAAATTTTAAAAGATTTTCTTTATTTATTCATGAGAGACACAGAAAGAGAGGTAGAAACATAGGCAGAGGGAGAAGCAGGCTCCCCCAGGGGGCCTGATGTGGGACTCAATCCCAGGATCCTGGAATCACACTCTGAGCTGAAGGCAGACGCTCAACTGCTGAGCCACCCAGACATCCCCCAAAACATTTTTAATTCAGGCCAAGTTTTAGAACGAGATGTAAACATTTTAAACATGCGCACAGACACACACACACACACACACACACACACACACACACACACACACATATATGTAAACACACACAGGACAGTCATTCAGAACTAGAATAAAAATATAGACAAAATAAATAGGCTCATAAATTGAAAGGAGCATATAACATAAACTTAATGAAAGCAGGAACTTTATTCTGTTCTTTGTTGTATGACCACAATTTTATTTTATTTTATTTTATTTTATTTTATTTTATTTTATTTTATATTTTATTTTTTATTTTATTTTATTTTATTATTTTATTTTATTTAAGATTTTATTTATTTATTCATGAGAGACAGACAGAGAGAGAGAGAGACACACACACACACACACACAGGCAGAGGGAGAAGCAGGCTCCATGCAGGGAGCCTGATGTGTGACTCGATCCGGGAACTCCAGGATCATGTTCTGGGCTGATGGCAGGTGCTAAACTGCTGAGCCACCCAGGGGTCCCATGACCACAATTTTAAACAGACAAATGCCTCCTTCTCATTTGTCTGTTTAAAATTGTGGTCATGGGACCCCTGGGTGGCTCAGCAGTTTAGCACCTGCCATCAGCCCAGAACATGATCCTGGAGTTCCCGGATCGGCGCTGAGGTGGACACTTGACGGGATGAGCACTGGGTGTTTTTCTGTATGTTGGTAAATTGAACACCAATAAAAATTAATTAAAAAAAATAAACAGACAAATGTTTAATATATATATATCTGGTAAATGAAAAAAATAACGGTAGTTTTTCAGAAAAATATATGAAATGTATACTTAATGCAATATCACAGAAAACAAAATTCTGAAATTTTCATTATATGCAGATGTGAAAGCCTCAGAAAAAGTTTTATTTAAATATACCAACTACAGGGCAACCCGGGTGGCTCAGCAGTTTAGTGCCGCCTTCAGCCCAGGGCATGACCCTGGAGACCTGGAATCGAGTCCCATGTTGGGCTCCCTACGTTGAGCCTGCTTCTACCTCTGCCTGTGTCTCTGCCTCTCTTTCTGTCTGTGCCTCTCATGAATAAATAAATAAAATCTTTTAAAAATAAATAAAGAAATATACCAACCACAAAAAAATTTGCAAAATCGGATTAATAAAAAAAATCAATATTTTATTTTTTATGAAATAAATAGTATTTTATTAAATTTGTTTTCAAACAAGGAAGCAGAAAGTAACTTATCAGTTTAGCAATATGCTTAATTAACACATGATTTATTATATTATTGATACATTATTAGGGCATTTTTAAATTTGAAAATGTGACATTAGAAACAATATGAGGGTAATGCTTTACTAAATTAACATGGGGAAAAATTATACTTTATCATGTATGTCTCATAATAGTAAGATACAATTCCATATAGATTGTAATAGCAAGAAGAGACTTTAGTCTTCTGTTTATGCTTATAAAATATTTCCTTGAATATTTGTTTTATAAAAATTAGTAATTGTATGAACTTATTAGGGCAAATACTCAAATTTGTGTATCAAATGTTCCAATTTGAGATGTTCTATATTGATTGAGTTAATGGCCCATAACTTTGTTGCATTTTTCATTCTGATTCCAGGTTTAGCCTTGAGACTTGCCTTGAAAATTCCATATTAGTAGACCCAACACTAGGAAAGGCTACTTTGAGAGTACTTGCTCTCTTGTGTCTAGGCCATCACCTCGAGAACATACTCAGGCTAGTCTGCTGCATGGTAAGTGATGTAAATATCAGAGTCAAGTTACCCTAGTTTTCTGTGCCAACGCCAGCTTTGATGCACAAACAGGCAGATATGTGAGTAATCTGAATAATCCAGATAAGAAATAATGTTATCTGGATAAGAACAGGAACAGGCCAACCACCCCAGAGGCAAACAAGTTATTGTCTATGCCACTGCAGTCTCATAGGGCTTGTTTTTGTTGTTGTTCTTATCATTGGATAACAGATATCAAAGTACACACAAAAAAGTTACAGTGCTTATTTCCATGTTCCTTTTGGGGTTTCAGGGCAACCCACTAATCTTATGCCATTAAATCACAAACATAGATTTTTTGAAATAATTTGGTAATAATTAATTCAAGCTCAATTTATCACTACTAAAATAACTGAAAAGACCATGGTAGCAGTGAAAGGATTGATAATGTCCTTTTTGTGTCCTTATGGCAAACCAAAATTTGACCTCATGAACTATTCTGTTGATATCCCAGAGGAATTCTCTCAAATGTTTTCCCTATAGATTTCTTTTTAGTTTTTCCTCCAAGAGCTTTTAGGAATTCACTAGCAACAAATAGAGATAAATCTATTTTCACTTGCAATGTCTGATTTTCTCCTGGTAATTACTGGGCCCTTAAATTTGGAATTCACTGGAAACCTAAAGACATAAGCAAAAGCCTTTCCTTCTCCTTTTCTAAGGTTATGTAGTATAAGTATCTTGGACCAACTAAGTCAGTTTAATTTGTCCTAAAACATATGCATATCGTTCCAAGCTTTATCATTAATACCATTTTATAAACGTTGAAAAATCAAAATATATATTCATTTTTTCTCAAACAGTAAGTTTCAGTGTAGTGGCCTGGTAGTATATGTAATTAAATTCTGAACAGGTTGAATCAAGTAATTTAAAAATATATTAAAGTTATTTAAAAATATGCGTATTTACATATTGGGGTGATGTAGGATGAAAACTGGCCCCAAAATATGTCCACATCTTCACTTCTTGAGCCTGTGAATGTTATCTTATATGGCATGAAGGCCTTTGCACTAAGGGGGGCACATGATGAGATGAGCACTGGGTGTTATAGTATATGTTGGCAAACTGAATTTAAATAATTTTTTTACAAATGGACTTTGCAAATATGATTGAGTCAAGGATTTTGGAAATGAGAGATTATCTGTTACCCCTCCCTGGTGGATCTGATGGAATCACAAGGGTCCTTATAGGAGGGACGTAGGAGTGTCATATCCAGAGGCAAAGAGGATATGATATAGGACATAGAGATGGGACTGATGCACGTGGAAGATGGAAGAAGAGGTCACTAGCGAAATCATACACACAGCTACCAGAAGCTGACAAAGGTGAGCAAGGAACTTCTCTCATCAGAACCTCTAGAGGAAACCAGTCTTGTCGATATTTAGATTTTACCCCAGTGAAATCACTTCGATACTTCTGATCTCCATAATGGTAACATAATACTTTGTGATATTATAATCCGCTAAATATGTAATAATGTAATATGGTATGGCACCAATGAGAAACTAACATGAGGCTGTGGACTTTATATGTCTATTACCTGCTATTTTAAGACAGTGTTTATTTTTATTTATCTATCTATCATCTATCTATCCATCTATCATCTATTTATCTGGGTGTTTTTGTTTATTTATTTATTTTTCCTTCATATTTTGGTTGTTTCTGCTTCTGACATTCCAGTGTTGACTTCATAAATGTTTGGACTTGAAATCCATTACCTCCTCACATAGTTGGATCATGGAGTCATAGCAAGTGAGTCTGATTCACACATGGTTCTCAAAGCTATAAATACTATTACACTTGATCCTTAAACAACACAGATTTGAACTGTCCAGGTCCAATTATATACAGATTTTTAAAAATAAATACAATATTGTACTATGAATTTATTTTATCCTCCTTATGTTTCTTTTAATAACATTTTATTTTCTCTAGCTTACATTATTTTAAGAATACGGTGTATGACAATAATATGCAAAATATGTGTTAATTGACCATTTATGAGTAAGGACTCCAGTTAATAGTAGTATCGTTTAGTAGTTAAGTTTTAAGGGAGTCAAAAGTTATATATTTATTTTTGGCTGTGCAGGGATCAGTGCCCCTAATTCCCACATTGTTCAAGAGTCAACTGTACATAGAGTTCTCTGAGAAATGCGATACAAGAACTCATTTGAGGGAATTTCCCTGGGATGTTTAGGTTTGGCACAGATTATAGTAGTTGAAAGATTTTTGCCTTATTATTAAAATTTTGTTCCAGTTGTTTTATGTAATACAAATTTCCTGTCTGTCTACACTTGATGTAATTTGCTGTAAATTTTACAAATTTTTCTAGACTTGTATGAAGCAACATTTCCTTGTATTTGTCTTTAATGTACTATTAATCTTTCCTCAAAATGTTCTCCTTAATCATACTACACTATATAGCAAAGAAGCCTGTGTTCTTCTACAATATAAAATATCTTGACCATTTTGACAATTTGTCTTACTTTCTTTTACAAAATCAGAGATAAAAGTTTTCTGACCAAACTCATAAATTTATGTCTTCTCACACTTTTGTAGAGCCATTTACTCTTCACACAAGACTTTCAGACTTGGTTTCTTTATTTCTTTCTTTCTTTCTTCTCTTTGTTTCTTTCTTTCTTTCTCTTTCTTTCTTCTTTCTTTCTTTCTTTCTTTCTTTCTTTCTTTCTTTCTCTTCCTTCCTTCCTTCCTTCCTTCCTTCCTTCCTTCCTCTTCTTCTTCTTCTTCTTCTTCTTCTTCTTCTTCTTCTTCTTCTTCTTTCTTTCTTTCTTTCTTTCTTTCTTTCTTTCTTTCTTCCTTTCTATTTCTTTCACTTTTAATAGAATAAATTTTGGACAAAGCTGTGTATTGGACAAACATGTGCCTTATTGCTTTTATACTTTTCTAGCAATCAGACATTATCGCTTTCCTTCCTAAAACAGATCTTCTTTCTGTAACACCTATCATCCTTGACTTCATTCCAGAATTATCCTTATGTTTGCATGAGCTCTCCAACAAGATATGAGTTGATCTGTAATGAACTATGTTGTTGGCAGAAAACCAGAGGGGATCTCCCAGGGAGTCATTATAGTTTATTTTTTTTTAATTTTAAATTTTTTTTATTTTTATTTATTTATGATAGTCACAGAGAGACAGAGAGAGAGGCAGAGACATAGGCAGAAGGAGAAACAGGCTCCATGCACCGGGAGCCTGATGTGGGATTCGATCCTGCGTCTCCAGGATCGCGCCCTGGGCCAAAGGCAAGCGCCAAACCACTGCGCCACCCAGGGATCCCAGTCATTATAATTTAAAGAGAAATATTCAGTCATAAACTTTTTCAAAATTAAAATAATAAAACTTCACAGCTAATCACATGTGATAAGGAGGTTATTTTGGATACATTTTCCCTGTGTTAAACCTTAAACCACTCCAATAGTTTATATAACTGAACTTCTTCCCTTTTAAGTAGCTTAAAATAATTTGAGTCCGTGGGAATTCTCTTAAGAATAAGCTGCATGTATATAGTGAGAAACCATTTTAATTACACATAATGATTAATTCAAAGCCCCGGAATGAAAGCACCTTTAGGTAAAAACAAAACATTGGTCCTTATCTTGTGTGTAATGCTAAGCATGCACACAGAAAGAGATAGCTTATTATACACTCATTGTATATGTTTTCCCTTGAATTACTTTATAGTGCTTTGTTAATTTTCTAATTCAGTGAATTCAGATAAATTTATCAGAGATTTTTTTCTAAAATTCTCAATAATTAGAAGTAAATATTCCAGATAAAGGTTAAAATTCATAACTAGTGTTGGCAATTGTATTTTTGAAGTGTTTTATAATTTCTATCAAGATGCTACAGCACCTTTGGTTTTAAGGGTGCAACATCACTACGTTGAAAGTTTGTTGATAGAATAGGGAAACACTTCTTGACATATTCTCATTTTTCAAACAAAATTATTGTGGCTTGCTACCCATATTGCTGGGTCTTCCCATTTCCTAATATTCATTAACTAAGTGCCCTTTACTGCCAGTCAAATCACATAGATGATGACATCCAGAGAGCAGCATTTCTCAGACACATTAAAGTTGCAACTTTGGCAGAGGTAAAAAATGTTGATATTCTGAATCAAAGAAGTTTTCTGAGTGGAAATCAATAGTCAAGTTCTCATAGCAAAACAGGAGTGTAGGGATTGCAGATAACACATTCTAAGTTGCATTTGAGTTTACTCAGAAGATATATCCATGGTATGAATATGTGTGTGTATGTGTGTGTGTCTGTGTTCATGGCATGTCTTGTCCCACCACAAAATATTAGCCTACAGTCTAAGCATTTGTATTTTATATGTTATATGCAAGTTGACATTTCATGAAGCTTCAAAATTTCTCTTGTATGGAATGACACTTAGTTGCTTCTGGTTATTAATTCCACTAGGTTTCTGTTTTGTTTAAACAAGTACAATCTTAAGAGTTTGTTTATAGTTTCAATGTTTGGAGCCAAAGGTCCTTATAAGGATGTCTTCTCATAATGGCTTCTTTGAGAAGAAAACGGAAATAGATATACAGTAAGGATCTAGTTTTTCTTGTTGCTGTTGTTGTTATTGCAAATAAATATCAAAAAAGAATGAGGGGAAAAAGGTTTAAGACTAAAAATAAAATCAGAGACTGCTTATCCTATCCTTCCTCTCCTGTTCTTTTTTGACCAAAATTCCTAAAGGACATGATCTTGCTGATCAGTTTTTCCTGGTGAATGTGAGGTTAGGTGAAACTGGAGATGGATGAAGTTAGAATCAACGACGTGAGTAAAGAAGCATGTTATTATGGGTGAGATTACTGAGAAGGAGCCTTGGAACTATATTTTTCCTGTTGCAAAACAATGTTTCTGAATTTAGCAGCATGCTATTCGTCTTCCATATTAAATAATTGTGAAATGAATATACACTTTCAAATACAAAAAACTCGGCTTTTTCTTTCAAAGGCCTTTGGTCTTTTGCTACTATAATGATATAATAATATAAATTAAAATATGGTAAGTGTCATGTTCCTATGGTCCTACTTCTCATGAGTAACTACCTATTT
Organism: Vulpes vulpes; assembly: GCF_048418805.1. Taxonomy (NCBI): domain Eukaryota; kingdom Metazoa; phylum Chordata; class Mammalia; order Carnivora; family Canidae; genus Vulpes; species Vulpes vulpes. The sequence continues at coordinate 480,708 of NW_027325683.1, read as the reverse complement.
TCAGATAGTCATGCAGCCTTAAGAATAAATCATATATATTTTCATCTAGAAACATTCCTGCTGACAATTACTCATTATTCATATCAATCTGAACATTTTTAGTGTGCTCAGAATTTATAATCATATACATAAAATATTCTCAATGCATTATTACTCATAAGAATGTGTTAAAGCTACAGATCACATCACACATAATATATGCATTGAGTGGTAACAGCATCTTCAGTGTGAATTATATTTACATATTTATATATTTATTTAGATTGGAATAAATTATCAGTTTTGGCAAATTTTATCTAATATAATATCCTTAAGGATATCCTAAGGATAGCTTGTTAAAAAATTTTAATAACGTATATAACCTAGAAAACCTATTTTTTAAAGTACTTCAGTTTCCAATGCTATGTAATAAATGTTGGCCAAATAATTAACATTAAACATATTTCTTTTTCACAGAACTTATTAAAAAGAACCGAAATTTGTATTTACTGTACTTAACATATATGAAACTGCTTAGATATTTGGATACTTAGCGTATAATTTAGAAATATGACACAAAGAAGTAATTTAATAATAGTTTAATAGTTTAGAGCATCATCTTTGATATCAAGCTACTTGAGTTGAAGTCTTAACACTTAAATTTATTATCAAGGTGACCTTGTAAATGTGGATAATACTATAACATAAGCCAAAGTTTATTGTGAGAAGGGAATTATATGTATAGTTCTTAGAAATACTGACCTTGAGAAAAAACTCTTTAAACTATTTTTACTTTGCACTACTTTGTAACATTTTTGTCCTGTTATCATTTTTATATTTTCTTTCATTTTTTTCAAATTTGCAAATTAGATTACCCTAACATCTTATTTAAGATCTTATTTATATTGCTGAAATATGCTGTTAACATTCAATTGTTCCTTATTCCCAAATACTACCAGTTGAGGTTCTAATGAGTCAGCTGTCTAGGAAGCTGTCTAAATAGAGCATTTAAAATGCCATTGTTCATGAAACATTGTTCATGAATGTAAGCAACAGCACCCTAGTGTAGTTCTGTCTATTAAACAAATCAAGACTAACATTCCTCATATTAACAGACTATGAATGGAAATGTACTGATTCTAATGAGGGCTTTACCTTTGTTATTTAAAACAAAAGACAGACAAGACATAATAGTACCTCCACAGATCTAAACAACATTTTACATTTTTGATAAATGTAGTTATTATTAGTATAGGAGTCGGATCTAGATTGACCTTGTTGGACATATGTAGATGAATCATGATTATGACATGGATGATGAGACTTAAAACCTATTTGTTTTGCTTTTCCTTAATTTTTAATAGCCTTTATAGGATTTCTACAGTTATGTCTGTCTTATTGCTACTATACATACATTAAATTTTCATGCATCACTTATATACATTTAGAAGAGACAGTGCTTTCTAATTAAAGTATGGCTTTGGAATGGAGAGTAGAATACTATTATAATTTTTCTGTGTAACCCAATGCAAGATAAATGGTGAAAATAACTTGTGGTGGGACGCCTGGGTGGTTCAGAGGCTGAGTGCTTGCCTTTGGCCCAGGGCATGATTCTGGAGTCCCAGGATCCAGCCCCACATTGGGCTCCCTGCATGGAGCCTGCTTCTCTCTCAGTCTGTGTCTCTGCTTCTCTCCTTGTCTGTGTCTCTCATGAATAAACAAAATCTAAAAAAAAAAAAAAAAAAAGAAAATAACTTGTAGGTTTTCAAACAGCTCATTTTAACTCTTACTAAAATTCTATTGGTCCAATTACTTTGACTTTTGTATTGTTATTCATGTTTATACATTTTAAAAATTGTATATATTCCTTTTTTCCTACAAAACATTTTATTCTTTTAAAGATTTATTTATGATAGACATAGAGAGAGAGGCAGAGACACAGGAGGAGGGAGAAGCAGGCTCCATGCCAGGAGACTGACGTGGGACTCGATCCTGTGTCTCCAGGATCACGCCCAGGGCCAAAGGCAGGCGCTGAACCACTGAGCCACCCAGGGATCCTCTCCTATTGAAACATTTTAAAATCAGGTGAGCATTTGTGGTTCTAGGATTTAACAATAAAATTGTATTTTATAGATAAGCTTATGTTAGTCCTCTTCCCAAATGAGAAAAAAATGCATAGTACTACATTTTTATAATACTATTTTTAAAGCTTGTTACATTTAGTTCACAGAATTGTTCTTTATTTTTAAAGTATAACTATACTTTTATTAGTATAGTAAGTGTGGCAAGTGATAGTGGCTATTTTTTTTTTTTTGGTATGATGTTCTTTCTTTACAAATAAACAAACAACAAAAATAAATAAAACCAAAATCCCTAACAATTATACAGGTCAATTTCCTCTTTTTTTAAGGATTTTTGATATCTTATTGCTCTAGATGAAGCATAAAATTAAGAAGTCATTTGCATATTATAAATGTTCTCAATTGGTATGCTAAAGTTAACTCATTTCAAAACCTTTCCAGGTGACCAAAGGATTTGAAATACTATTACAGTTTAATTTGACAAATAGCCAATTAAATTGAAGAAGCCAAGAAATATATTTGTAGTGATATTTTTTAAATTCTAGGTATAAATCTAGTAGTGAATAATCACATCAAGCTGATTACAAACAAATAACAAGTTTCTTTCATATAGATACAAGATCACTGCCTTATGAGCCCATATTGGAATGTGTGCCCAGGGCAGTAAACCATTTAATTCAAGTAGTGACTAGGTACTGAAATGACTGAATAAAGAATGCATTATCTGTAGAAATATTTATAAAAGATGGAAAACATTGCTATAATTAGTAATTAAGTGATAATAATTTTGGGCTTCTTGTACATTCTTGTACATTTATTCCTTTAATAGTACCAAATTCCTACAATGATGTTAGAATTTCAAAGAATATTAACACAAAAGATTTAGGTGCCACACTGCTCTAGTCCATGGTGTGGCATGTGAATGTGCTTGTGTTAAGGCCACCTCAAAATAGTTCTACATACAATGCACAAACACACATATAGACTAATTATTGCAAAGGTATTAGGAAACTGAAACACAGACATGTGGAAAGTTAGGTGAAAAGATATGCATCAATAATGCTTTGCACCCTAGAAAGCATAACTTGCTCTATGTGGTAAGTGCTGGGTGTGTATTCAAAGGGATTATAATTGAGCATCTGCCTTCAGCTCAGGTTGTGATCCCCATGTCCGGGTCCAGAGACTGAGTCTCTTATTGGGATCCCGCAGGGAGCCTGCATCTTCCTCTGCCTGTGTCTCCACCTCTCTCTCTGTGTTTCTCATGAATAAATAAATAAAATATTAAACAAACAAACATGCACAGCCTAGGAGAAGAGGTATTGAGTAACCTATTAAAATACGGCAGGGGGGCAGCCCCAGTGGCCCAGCGGTTTAGCACTGCCAAAGGCCTTAAGTTAAGTGCTAGAAGGAAACTGAAGTCCTGTGCCAACACTAGTGTAATGTGGGCAGGCACAAAGAGATCTTAGGAGACCTAGAATTAAAACAGTGAGTCTCCCAGAGAGAGAAAGAGAGAGAGAGAGAGAGAGAGAGAGAGAGAGAGAGAGAGAGTCAGTCTCCCAGAAAGAGAGAGCGAGCCCCAGACGTGATCCTGGAGACCCAGGATCGAGTCCCACGTCGGGCTCCCTGCATGGAGTCTGCTTCTCCCTCTGCCTGTGTGTCTGCCTCTCTCCTTCTCTCTCACTCTCTGCGCCTCTCATGAATAAATAAAATAAAATCTTAAAAATAAATAAATAAAAATAAAATATGGCAGGGTCTAACTGCCAGATAGAAATAGAGGAAATGGTAATTTTCATTTTACTTTTGTAGTAAATAAATAAATAAATCTGGCTGTGATCCAAGTAAAATATAGATTATAAATTAATATATGGGAGGAAGCAGAATCTGGCAATTTTACTTCTGATTCACTGTCACTCCCAAACACCACATACACACACACACACACACACACACACACACACGCACACGCACACACACAGATATATATGAAAAACAGACCAAAGAAATCCACAAATGCATACACACACACAGGTGCACATGAAAGACACACAAATAATAATAATAAAAAATCACAGACACATACACACAACTATATAAAGAACTCTAAACTTTGAGACCAGAAAGAATTGGAAGGAAAAGTGGAAAAGATCCTAAGGACCACTGTGAAAGATGTATGCAAGTTCTACCCCAAACCTGGATTAAGATCCACAGGAATAGTAGATAATTCTCCAGGAAATTTGGGGATTCAGAAGCAGAGGAGATTTGTACCCCACTTCTTTCTGTGATTCTGGGCAATGGCAGGCTCCCAGGCCTTCTTTACATCACAGTGGTGAAATCAACAGAGGAGACACAGCTGAGTGGGACATAACTGTACCAAAGTGACAATATATAATTGTGAGGAAGCACTACTAACTACTGGCATTCTTCTAAGGAGAGGAGAGAGTGACCATAATTTAAGGTTCTGTCATGGATTGCACACAGAAATACCTGGGAGAGATAGCTAGCAGATTTGAGAGGTACTCTGTGCACATGTGTGCTGCCAGGAGATACAGAGTGGAAGATTAACTTGATAAGATGAAGATGAGAGTATCTCAGTGCTTGATTGTGCAGTAAAGTGAGGAGAGATTAAGAATTCATCCACGTGTTCATCTCAGCTGATGTAGGTTTAGAAAGTCATTGCCTTTCCAAAGACCAGACACATCTATTTGATATCATAATGCCAGATCGGACAACAGGACAAAGAAAAGAAAAATACTTAGAATTTTGAATTTATGATTACAAAATAACTCATTTTATTGCACTTCTCAGATATCACGTTTTTCACAAATTGAAGGTATCAGACTGCAGTGAAGGAAGTAACAACAGATGTGGTAGAAATAGCAGGAGAACTAGAATTAGAAGTAGAGCTGGAAGCTGTGACTGCATGGCTGCAATCTCATGATAAAAATCTAAAGGCTAAGGAGTTGCTTCTTATGGATGAGCAAAGAAAGCATTTTCTGGAGATGGAATCTACTTCTGGTGAAGATGCTGTGAAGATTGCTGGAATGACAACAAAGAATTTAAAGCATTACACAAACTTAGCTGATAAAGCAGCAGCAGGGTTTGAGAAGATTGACTCCAGTTTTGAAAGAAATTCTACTCTTCATAAAATGCTGTCCAACAGCATCACATGCCATAGTGAAACTGTTCATGAAAGGATGAGTCAATTGATGCTGCAGACTTGACTGTTGTCTCATCTTAAGAAATTGCCACAGCCATCCCTGCCTCCAGTGACTACCACTCTCGTCAGACAGCAGCCATCAGCTTCAGAGAAAGACCCTCCACCAGCAGAATGATTGTGACTTACTGACAGGTCAGATGATGATAGCATTTTTTAGCAACAAGGTATTTTTAAAATTAAGCCTCATACATTGCTTTCTTAGACAAAATGCTATTGGACAGGACACTAAATAGAACACAATTTAGTGTCAACATGACTTTTACATGCACTGGGAAATCAAAAATTGATTTAACCTCCTTGTAATGTTTTCTTTATTGTAGTGGTCTGGGACCAAACCAGACAATATCTCAGAGGTAAGCCTGTAAATGTTTTACATTGAGGGTGACTTCCTTTATTTCTATTCAAAGGATAATATTTAGAAGAAATCCATTTAACTGACAAATATAAAAGAAAAAACAAAACATGTCCTTTAAAAATTTTTTTAAAGTTATTTATGGATTGGGATTGGGTGAAAAAGTCAGAATGCCAACATTACTGATATCAAAAATGAATACTCAGCAATAAACCTGTAAGAGTATGAGTTAACCAATAAAATATATTTAAATGCAGGTTGGTCATTGAGTTATACATTTTATTGTTCATTTTATAAATATAAATTTAAAAATCTATCAATGGAGCCATTAGAAATCGTAAAATATAACATGACAATATTTATTTAAAAATTGTCTTATTGGAAATTAACTTGTATAGCTTGCATAATCTGGAAAAAATATTGAATGACTCTAGAATATATTCTATTTTGCTCAGATTTCAATTCTTAGATTCCCCTTTAGGTCATTTTCAATAGTGATCACAGATTCTTTTTTTTTTTTTTTTTTTTTCGTAATCCATCCACCGCTACTCTTTTTTGTTCTAATTGTCCTTGGTCATGCTGATAATTATTTGGGTTTCAATAAGTACCGGGTATTCTTATTTTTGTGGAAAATGAAACTAACTAACTAACTAACTAACTAACTAAATAACTAACTAACTAAATAAATAAAGGCTTTTATTTCATTTAGAGTTCAGTTGCAAGCAGGATATAAAACTCTGGAGATCTTGCATTTGAGCACTGTGAAAAGATTACTTCCAAAGTTTTGTCATCAACTGCTAAACTAGGAGCCAAGCATGCCCAGATTATGTCAAGAGAAATGATTCCAATTCCAATATGAAGAGTTTGAAGAACCAGACAAGGGGATGATACCTGAATTATCGATTTTTGCATGTTATCTTTCATCATAGTAAAAACCCAAAAAGTGATTTAAGTAATATTATATTCTTTTTTGAGAGGGCAGTAAGTGACTCCAATGACACTACTTATAGTTTGATCAGTAATACATAATAGGGCTCTTTCCATCATGATTTAAAAGCTTATTTCCTCTATTCTTCTAGAAGAAAAGAACAGCAGTTAGATTATCCCTCAGGAAGTGGTTGTTTGGGCAGATATAATAGAAAGGATACATACATACACATTGATAATAAGACTAAGTATATGCTTCAGTCTCTGCCAGTATTAAGCCATATCTGCCAGTAACAGATTGTAAGATTGTTATAATATTAACAGATGAGTAGAACAGTCATTATCATCTTCTAACAGGAATGTCTATGGGTCTCTCGGGAAGAGAGCTGAGGGAAAATATTTTGGTTAAGGTAGTGTTAAAGTATCTGAAGTTTATCTAGTTTTAACATTAGAATCCTATTTGCTTTCTATCATCTTAGAAGGTTTAGGATCATTTCAGCAGCGAGAATTGGGTATGAATGTATGTATGTATGGATGGATGGATGTATGAATGGATGGATGGATGTATTTAGGAGAGCAGCATACCTTTAGAAGACATAAGCCTGCCATATTTTCTGTTATTCTGGATGAACTGTGGCTAATTTATCCCTAATATGATGAGTTGTCTCAGTTTTTATTAACATCCATTTGAGATGATTTTTCAAGAGAGACATTTTATCTTTGCCAGATTATATCTTGGATTTTATAGTTTGATACTTTCCACAGTTTTCTTTCCTCTTAAAATTTCTCAATGCTAAAATCTAATGAATTGAGTCACATTTTTTTAAAGTTTTGGTTTAAATTCTACTTAACATAGTGTGATATTAGTTTCAGGTGTACACTATAATGATTCCACTATTTCGTACAACACCTGGTGTTCATCACAACAAAGCACTCCTTAATCTGCATCACCTACTTAACCCATCTCCTCACCTACATCCCCAGTGGCAACCACCTGTTTGTTTTCTATAGTTAAGAATCTGTTTCTTGGCTTGCATCTCTCTGTCTTTTTTCCCCCTATGCTTGTTTTGCTTCTTAAATTCTACACATGAGTGAAATCGTATGGTTGTTTGTCTTTCTCTGACTGATTTACTTCACTTAGCATAATCTCTAATTCTATTCATGTTATTGCAAATGGCAAGATTTCATTCTTTTTATGGCTGAGTAATACTCCATTTTTGTGTGTGTATATGTATATACATATACACACATATTTATGTATATATACATACATATATACACACATACACACATACACACGTGTATATATATATATATATATATATATGTATACAATATATAGGTGTGTTTGTGAGTATGTGTGTGTATGTGTGTACCACCTCTTCTTTATGCATTTTTTACAGTCAGTGGACATTGGGCAGTTTCCATAGTTTAGCTATTGGAGATAATGCTGCTATAAATATTGGGGTAATGTATCCCTTTGAATTAGTAATGTTGTATTCTTTGGGTAAATATCTAGTAGTACAATTGCTGGATGATAGGCTGGTTCTATTTTTTAAATTTGCAAAGAAACTCCATATTGTTTTCCAGAGTGGCTGCACCAGTTTGCATTCCTACCAACAGTGCCAGAGGATTTCTTTTTCTCCACATCCTCACCAAAACCTTTTGTTTCTTGTGTTGTGTCTTTTCACCTGTCTATTGGTCATCTGTATGTCTTCTTTGGAAAAAATGTCTATTCATGTCTTCTGCCCATTTTTAATTGGATTATCCTTTTGGGAGGTGTTGAGATTTACAAGTTCTTTATATGTTGGATACTTCACTAGATATGTCATTTACAGATATCTTCCCCCATTTCATAGTTTGCCTTTTAGTTTTGTTGATTGTTTCCTCACTATGTAGAAGCTTATTATTTTGATGATGCCCCAGTAGTTTATTTTTGCTTTTGTTTCCCTTGTCTCAGGAGACATACCTAGAAGAAAGTCATTATGGCCATCATCAAAGAGATTATTTGCTGTGTTCTCCTCTAGCATTTTTATGGTTTTAGGTTTCATATTTAGGTCTTTTAATCCATTTTGAAGTTATTTTTGTGTTTAGTGTAAGAAAATGGTCTGGTTTCTTTTTTTTTTTTTCTTTTTTTTTTTTTGCATGTAGCTGTCCAATTTTCTTTTTGAAGAGACTGACTTTTTTCCATTGGATATTCTTATTGTAATCTTATTACAAACAATCTTGTTTTTGGTGCAGTTGTAAATGGGTTTCCTTAATTTCTCTTTCTGCTGCTTCATTATTGTTGTATAGTAATGAATATATTTTGGTATATCAATTTTGTATCCTGAGACTTTACTGAATTTTTTAGCCATTTTAGCTGTTATTTGATGTAATCTTACGGATATCATGTTGTCTGCCAATAGTGAAAGTTTCACTTCTTACTTGCCCATTTGAATGCTCTTTCTTTTCTTTCTTTCTTTCTTTCTTTCTTTCTTTCTTTCTTTCTTTCTTTCTTTCTTTCTTCTTTCTTTTTTCCTTTTCTTTTTCTTTTTTTCTGATTGCTGTACTTAGCTCTTCAGGTACCATCTTAAATAACACTGGTGAGAATGGACATCCCTGTCTTGTTCCTGACCAAAGAGGAAAGCTCTCAGTTGTTGCCCATTGTGGATGATAATAGCTGTGGTTATTAACATATGGCCTTTATATTGTTGAAGCACGTTTCTTCTCAGCCTACCTTGGTGAGGGTTTTCAATCATGAACGGATATTGTACTTTGTCAGATGCTTTTTCTGCATCTGTTGAAATGATCACATGGTTCTTATCCTTTCTTTTATTAATGTGGTGTATCACCCTGATTGATTTGTGAATATTGACCCAAGCGTGCAACCCAGGAATAAATCCCATTTGATTATGATGAGTGATTTTTTTAATGTATTGTTTTGGATCCGGTTTGCTAGTATTTTATTGGGAACTTTTGCATCCGTGTTCATCAGGGATATTGGCCTGTAGTTCTCTTTTTTAGTAGATTTCTTAGTAGAATCTTTATCTGGTTTTGGTATCAGGGTAATACCGGCCTCATAGAATGAATCTGGAAGTTTTTCTCCCTTTTCTATTTTTTTTGGAAAAGAATGAGAAGAATAGGTATTAGCTCTTGTTTAAATGTTTGGTAGTTTTCGCCTGAGAAACCATCTGGCCTTGGACTTTTGTTTGTTGGGATTTTTTTGATCACGGATTCAACTTCTTTGCTGGTTATCAGTTGTTCAAGTTTTCTATTTAGTTTGATTGGTTTATCTGTTTCTAGGCATTTGTCCCTTTCTTCTAGGTTGTCCAATATGTTGGCATGTAGTTTTTCATAATATTCTCTTATAATTGTTTGTATTTCTGTGGTGTTGGTTGTTTCTCCTCTTTCATTTGTGATTTTCTTTGGGTCCTTTCTCTTTTCTTTTTCATATATTTGTCTTGCAATTTCAGAATATGTTGTAATCCATTGCCTATAAATAGCCAATGAGTCCTAATAATACTTTTTAGATGGTTGGCCTTGGATAATCCTCAAATATTTAAGCTTTTCCTTGAAGAAGAATCTCTCTTCCATTGACAGGATATAGCTAATATCATGGAAGTTTTATAAAATTTTAGGTTTTACTTGGAGATCATGTATTCATTATCAGTTTTTAAAAAAGGTTATATTAAGAAAAAATTAAAAACAAGTTCTAGACATTCTCATAACTCTATAGATCAGAAGAATTAAAAAGTCAATGCCTCCATATTAAATCAGTGGAAATTACGAGGAAATTATTTTTAATTTTCTGTTTTAATCTTTTTTAAATAAGATGGGATTTCTTCGCCTATTCAGTTTGCTATAACAAAGCACCAGAGACTGTGTAGCTTATAAAAATTAAAAACAAAACAAAACAAACAACAACAAAAATCCCATACCAGAATATTTCCAAATACAGGAATTCCAGTGTTCCAAATAAGAACACAAGGAGACCCACTGCAAAACACATTATAATTTAAATGAAAATGTTAAAGACAAGAAGAAAATATTAAAAATAACAAGAGGAAGCCAATTGTTAAATACAAAGAAACTCCCATAAGACTGCAAATTTTTCAGCAGAAGCTGAAAGAAAAAATTCCAATCAAGACTACTCTACCCAGTAAAGTTATTGTTCAGAAGTGAAGCTGAGATAAAGAGTTTTTCAGAGAAGCAAAGGCTAAAAGAGTTTATCACTACTAAACTAGCCTTACAAAATGTGTTAAGGGATTTAGGCTAAAAATAAGGGTGCTAATTGGTAACAAGAACATATATGAAAGAATAAATCTCAATGGAAAGGTAAAGGTAATAAAAGTAGTGGATTAATTATTTATAAAACTAATATTAAGGTTAAAAGACAAAAATAGTAAAAAATAATAACTATCATTACCACAATTTGTTAAGGGATACACAAGATAGAAAGATTTAAAATGTGATATCAGGAGCATAAAATGTTTTTGGTGGGGAGGAATAAATATGTTGAATTTACAATGGGATCAAACTGAAGTTCTTATCAACTTAAAATAGACTATTACAGATATAAGTTGCTACATGTAAACCTCATGATAACTATGAAATAAAAACATTTAGTAAATACACAAGATAAAAAGAAAGGTATGTAAGCATAACACTAAAGAAAGTCATCAAACCACAGAGGAAGAGAGCAAGAGAAGAAAGACGAGCAAAGAAGAACAACAAAAACAGCCAGAAAACAATTAACAAAATGGCAATAAGCACATATCTATTAATAATTTACTTTAAATATAAATGGACTAAATCCTCCATTTGACCAACATAGAGTGACTGGGTGAATTAAAAAAGAAAGAGAATAGAAAAAAAAACTGTCTATAAGCTGCCTACAAGAAACTGACTTTAGATGTAAGGACACACACATACTTAAAGAGATGGCATGGACAGATACTTCACGTAAAAAAAATAAAAAGAAAACTAGAGTATCTATTCTTCTATCAGCCAGGTTGGCTTTAAAATAAACTGTAATAAAAGACAGAAGGGTGTTACATAATGGTAAAGGGGTCAATCCAGCAAGAAGACATAACATATATAAATATTTATGCACCCAGCATAGGAGTGCCTAAACATATGAAGCAAATATTAACACCTAAAGGGAGAAATAAATGGCAAAATTAAAATACAAGGGGATTTTAATAGTCCACTTACATCAATGAATAGGTCACCCAGATAGGAAGCCAATAAGGAAACATTAGCCTTAAATGACAAGTGAGATTAAATAAATTTAACAGATAATTTACAGAACATCCCATCTAAAAGCAATAGAATTCACATTCTTTTCAAGTACACAGGATTATTTTCCAAGAGACATTGTATGTTAGGCCCCTTAACAAGTCTTAATAAATATAAGAGGATTGAAATTATTTCAAGCGTCTTTTCCAACCACAGTGGTATAAAACTAGAAGTTAATTACATGAAGAAAACTGGAAAACTGACAAATATCGAAGTTAAATAACATGCCACTAACTAATTAATAGGTTAAAGAGAAATAGAAAACACTTGGGACAAAAAATAGAAATGTAAAATACCAAAATTAATGATATGCAGCTAAACAGTTTTTTTTTTTTTTTTAGATTTTATTTATTCGTTCATGAAAGACACACACAAACAGAGGCAGAGACACAGGCAGAGGGAGAAACAGGCTCCATGCAGGGACCCTGACGTGGGATTCAATCCTAGGTCTCCAGGATCACACCCTGGGCTGACGGTGGCGCTAAACCCCTGAGCCACCCAGGCTGCCCTAAAACAGTTCTAATAGGGAAAATTATAGCAATAAATGCCTACTTGAAGGAACAAGTCTCAAATAACCCGAAATTACATCTGAAGGACCTACCAAAAGGAAAAAAACCCAAAATTAGAAGAAATAAATAGTAAACATTAGAGCATAAGTGCATAAGTAAACACAACAGAAACTAAAAAGAAAATCAGAAAAAAATCAATGAAACTTAGAGTTGGTTCTTTGACAATATAAACAAAATTGGCAGATCTTTCACTAGACTCAATAAAAAAAGACAGAGAAGACTCAAATGGAATCAGAAATGAAAGAGATGTTACAATCGATACCACAGAAATAGAGAATCATAAGACGCTACTTTCATTAATTATATGCTAACAAACTAGACGAGCTAGAAGTAACAGATAGATTCCTAGAAACATAGGAATTTCTATTGCTGAATCATGATGAAATAGGAAATCTGAACTGACTGATAATTAGAAAGGAGATTGAATCCGTAATCAAAAATCTCAACACAAAAGATTAGGAGCAGAAGGCTTCACTGGTAAATTTTACCAAGCATTCAAAAATTAATACCAATCTTTTGAAGGAGAAGAAGAAGAAGAAAGAAGAAAAGAAGAAGAAGAAGAAGAAGAAGAAGAAGAAGAAGAAGAAGAAGAAGAAGAAGAAGAAGAAGAAAGAAAGAAAGAAGAAAGAAGAAAGAAGAAAAGAAAGAAGAAAGAAGAAGAAGAAAGCAGCAGAAGAAGAAAGCAGCAGCAGGAGCAGTAGAGGGAGAAACTCTTCCAAACTTATTTAATGAGGCCAGTATTACCCTGATACCAAAACCAGATGAGGATGCCATAAAAAAAGAAAATTATAGGCCAAGATCCCTGACATATATAGGTACAAAAATTCTCATTAAAATATTAATAAACCAAATTCAGTAATACATTAAATGCTCATACACGATGATCAAGTGGGATTTATTCCAAGAATGCAAGGATGTTTTGACATTCACAGCAGTTCATGTGATATACCACATTAACAAAATACAGAACAAAAGTCATATGATCTCAAAAAATGCTAAAAAGCCTTGACAAAATTCAACATACATTTGTCATAAAAACACAAAAAGCAGGTATAGAGGGAATGTACCTCTACATAATAAAGGTCACAAATAACAAACTCACAGCTAAAGTTATATTCAGTGAAGAAAAGTGGATTTTTTTTTTCAGAAACAAGACAAGGATCCCCATTCTTGCCACTTTTATTCAGGATTATATTGGAAATCCTTAGGCAAGGAAAATATATCAAAATCATCCAAATTGGAAAGGAAGAAGTAAAACTGTGACTATTTGTAGATGACATGGTATTATAGGTAAAAACCCTAAAAGAATCCATCAAAAACCTGCTTGAACTAATAAATAAATTCAGTTAAGGTGCAGGATAGAAAGTCAATAAATCAATTTTACTTCTATACACTAGTAATTAACTAGCAGAAAGAGAAATTAAAACAACTCCATTTACAATTGCATTAAAAAAATAAATAAATATTTAGCTCAAGAGGTGAAAAACCTGTATATTGAAGTATACAAAACATTGATGAATGATATTGAAGATGGTACAAATAAATGCTCAGAGATTAGAAGAATTAATTTTGTTAAAATGTCCATATTACCCAAAGGAATCTATGGATTCGAGGTAATTCTTATCAAAATCCCAATGGCATTTGTCACAGAAATAGAACAAACAATCCTAAAATTTGAATGGATCCATAAGAGACCCTGAATAGACAAAACAATATTGAGAAAGAAGAGCAAAAATGGAAGCATCGCTCTCCCTGAATTCAAATTTTATTACAAAACAGAGTAGTATTGGCATAAAAACTGACATCTAAATCAATGGAATAGAATAGATAGCTCCTAATATAAACATGCAATTAATTTATGACAAAGGAGCCAAGAATAAGCAATGAGGAAAGGATAGTCTCTTAATAAATTGTGTTGGGAAAATTGGACAGTCACATGCAAAAGAATGAACTTACACCATACACAAAAATTAACTCAAAATGAATTAAGGAGTTGAACATAAAACCTGAAACCATAAAACTAGAAAAAAATATCAGTGGTAAGCTCCTTGATATAGTCCTTGGTGATAATTTTTTAACATGATAGCAAAAGCAACAAAAACAGAAGTAAACAAGTGAGACTTCACCCAGGTAAAACTCTTCTACACAGTAAGGCAACCACCAAGAAAATGAGACAACCTATTAAAGAACAGGAAATATTTACAAATTATATATCTGATAAGAGGATTGTATCCAAAATATATAAAGAACTCCTAAAATTCAATCACAAAAACGAAGCATCTGCTTAAAAAATGGACAGATCTGGGGCACCTGGGTGGTTCAGTCAATTAAGTGTCTCCCTTTGGCTCTGGTTATGATCCCAGGGTCCTGGGATGGAGCCCCATGGTGGGTTCCCTGCTCAGCACGTAGTATGCTTCTCCATCTCCCTCTGTCCCTCCCACTTTATTCTCTCTCTCTCTCTCTCTCTCTCTCAAATAAATAAAATCTTTTTTTTAAAAAGACAATAAATAACAAATATTGGCAAGGATGCAAAGGAAAAGAGAACCTTCATGCACTGTTAGAAGGAATGCACATTCGTGCAGCCACTGTGGAAAACAGTATGGAGATCCCTCAAAATTTTAAAATAGAATTATCCTATATTTTAGCATTCTACTTCTGGCTATTTATCCAAAGAAAACAAAAGCACTAATTTGAAAAGATATTGCACCTCTATGTTCATTGCAACATTATTTACAATTGTTAAAATATGGAAACAGCCTAAGTATTTATGAATAGATGGATGGCTAAAGATATAGATGTAGATATAGAAGTTGGAAATAGTTCAGATTTAGCTCCAGACCATTACAATAAAGTGAATATTGGAAAAAGGAAGTCAAATGAAATTTTTGGTTTCCCATTGAATATAAAAGTTATGTTTACACTATAATGTAGTCTATTAAGCGTGCAATAGCATTATGTCTAAAAACAACAGTGTATACACCTTAATTAAAAAATACTTAATGGCTAAAAATGCTATTATCTGAGCTTTCCACAAGCTATAATCACTGATCGTAGATCACCATAATACATTTAATAATAATGAGAGAATTAGAGATATTATGAGAATTAACAAAATACGGAACAAGGACATGAAGCGAATTAATGCCATTGGGAAAATGGGGCCAATCGACTTGCTTGATGCAGGGTAGCCAACGCCTTCAATTTATTAAAAAATGCAATATCTGCAAAGTGCAATAAAGTGAAATATAATAAAATGAGATATGCCTGTACAGTGGAATATTATCCAGCCATTAAAAAGAATGAAATATTGCCATTGGCAATGAAATGGACTTCAAGGGCATAATGCTAAGTGAAATAAGTCAGACAGAAAAAGACAAATATAGTATGATATTTCTTATATGTGGAATCTAAATGAAAAAATAGTCTCATAGACACAGATTTGTGGTTGTCAGAAACAGGGGTCAGAGGGTAGGAAAAATGGGTGAACTGTTTTGCTCTTTTGTATGTTTAGTTTAAAAAATTGATTTTTTTAAAAAGGAAAAAATAGATTTATATTTTACTGTTCTGAATGTTGGGATGTCAAGATCAAAGCACTGGCAGACTTGTTGTCCTAGGAGGGCCCAATTTTGGTTCATAGATGGTGTCTTCTTACTATGTCCTGACATGGTGGAAGGGGCAAAGATCCCTGTGGAGTATCTCTTTCTAGAGTACTAATCCTATTCAGAGGGGTTATCCACTTTGAAGACCTAAGTATCTCCCCAAAACTCCACCTCCTAATTCAATTACATTGGTCCTTAGGTTTCAACATACAAATTTTGGGTGGACTCAAACATTCAGACCATAGCATTGAGCTTTATGAAAATTTTGATGCCTTAGTGTTCAAAGTATTTGGTTATAATATGTGAATTTGCATAATATTGGCTGTCATGATTGACTCCACATCTGAACATCCTGTCAAAGTGCAAATTTTCCTTCAAGTGGCATTATATAGGGCATAGTGAGATTGCAAACCGTTAGCAAACAATACATGATTATTTAGCCAACTGAAATAATTGATTCTCAACTATACTCTCAACCATGAGGCCTTTAACCAAAGGACAAGGTACTGCTAAGACAGTACAAAGAATACTATTTTCTATAAAAAGATATTTGTGTGTACCTGAGGCTTTCTGTGAGTTCTATCTTAATAAAATACTAAGGTAGCTTAGTCAATATTTTGAGATGACAATTCAGGCTTTAAATGCTTTTGTTTTTATTATCCTACCTTGGTTTATGGGACCGTTACTCCAGTTAGATCTATGAGATCAAGGTTTCGTTGCAGAAGCAATTAATTTTGTTAGTCTTAAAGGAGCAGATATCAGATCAGTGGCTATTGCTTAATTGGTAATACTCTTTTTGAGTACTTATTTAATTGAATTTAATACTGTTTTGAGTACTTATTTTCTAGGATACATTCTATGTGGTCATGCATATACTTTAATTCCTCTGAATCAGTGACTCTCCATATAATTTGATGTTTTCCTTATTAAATGTCTTATATTGCATCTTAGTCAATTGACCAAACTTCCTTAAACTTGGAAATCTATTTCTATTGTTGTCACTAGACTCATTTTGATATTGGAAATCTATTTCTATTGTTGTCACTAGACTCATTTTGATATTGGAAATCTATTTCTATTGTTGTCACTAGACTCATTTTGATATTGGGAGAAAGTTTCATGAAGAGACTCTCTAAGCTATTATCAAGTCTTATTTCTATATTTAGCTGTTCTTGAATTTATAGAACTCTAATTATATCATGCTAATATGATCTATGTAGTCATCACTATTTATCCATTTTTCTCATCTGATGACTCAATAGATGAATTAAGTGATAAAGATCATGCAGTTCTAAGCAATACATTTGTAATACAGTTCTGAAATCAGTTGTGAATTTAATTCTATCTTTTTTATTCTAGAAAAGTCTTTGCAGTGGAATGAAGTGCAATTTTGATTGCACAGCATTGTTGTTTTTTTTTTTTTTTTTGGCTTATTTTTCTTCAAGGGAAATTGGATATTTCCTTCAGTAGGACTATCTAAGAGAAGGAAAATGTTGAAGACTGAAGGAGTGTTAGCAGCACACTGAAGTGTTAGAGAAAGATACAAGGAAGAGACAGATCTAAGGATATTATTACAGATTTGCTGTTGGACTTGAAAAAAGAAAAAGAAGCCAATAATGGTACAAAAATTTTTAGGCTGAGCAAACAAATGGATGAAATTGTCATCAACTAAGATGGGAAAGAATGTAAGGGGAGCCAATTCAACATGGTACATTGGAGATGTTGCCTAGATTTTCAAGTAGATGTCCAGAGGAAGCCATTGAATAGTTAAGTCTGGAGTTGAAAAGTCTGGGACTCATGGACACAGAGATGTACTTACTGCTCCAAGACTGGGTAGATCACCGAGGGATTAAGTTTGCAAACAAAATAGAAATAAGAAAAAAGCCCTGGGTCAATCCAACATTAGGAATGTATATTTATGCTATGCATCTTTGTGCATATAGCTCACCATTTCATGTTCATTACTTCTTTTCAAAGAATGTCTTGTGCTTCTTCTTCAGTTGTCAGAGTCCCATTATTTTTGAAAATTGATCTCTTTCTTTCACCCTCCTAATCAAGCTGGCACTATTGCCTCCATACTTTTCAGTTTCATTACTGTCTTGTTACAAATACATCCAGCAGTTAAGAGGGAACATTTGGTTTTTCTCCATCTGTATGTGTGTTAGTTTTGTTCTTACTGCTACGTTTTAACAGCTTAGATGGGTATTTGGTAAGGCTGAGTAGAAAAGGATCATTGGTATAATCAAAATAAAAAAACAAATTCCCACCCCCAAATATTTAGAAGTATATCATTAAATTGAACATTATGTCATGAGTAAAATAAAATGTACTACAAATGAGTTATTTAAAATTCTAATAGAAAATGTCTATTTTGTTGGAATTATTTAAAAAATTGCTATAGGGATCCCTGGGTGGCGCAGCGGTTAGGCGCCTGCCTTTGGCCCAGGGCGCGATCCTGGAGACCCGGAATCGAATCCCACATCAGGCTCCCGGTGCATGGAACCTGCTTCTCCCTCCACCTGTGTCTCTGCCTCTCTCTCTCTCTCTGTGACTATCATAAATAAATAAATAAATAAATAAAAAATTAAAAAAATGCTATAAATACAAATATAATAGTTCTGATATATATTAGGCATTTTTTTTCTAATTTGAGAATTACTTTTTAGACAATCACTAAACCTAGATAAAATAAGTTGAGGTTGCATCTTGTTATGCTAATTTTATCTTACATACAAGCTTTGAAATTTATTTTTAAAATATCAGTATATGTAAAAATGTCTTACTAATTTTTTGTTTATCGACCATCAATATCAGACATTAGAGCATTTCATATAATAGTAAACTACAATAAAGTTATTTTTAATCACTTAAAATAATTCTTGGTACCATATAATGTGATTACTGAGTCAAAAGATAAACATCATTCAAACACATATTTTCTATACTTTCAAGTAATTTTTTTATGAATTTATTTATTTATTCATGAGATACATGAATAAATGGAGAGAGAGAGAGAGAGAGAGAGAGAGAGGCAGAGACACAGGCAGAAGAAGAAGCAGGCTTCTTGCAAGGAGCCTGATGCAGAACTCGATTCCAGGACCCCATAATCATGCTCTGATCCAAAGGCAGATGCTCAACTTAATGAGCCACCCAAGCATCCCTCAAGTAATTCTTTAATTAAAATTTTGTGGGTTTTTTGTTAGGTTGGTTGTTTTTAGAGAGAGAACATGGGGGAGGGGTGGCAGAGAGAGAGAGCGAATATTAAGCAGACTCTATGTCCTGTGCCAAGCGTCTGACTGTGCCGAGAGTCTGACTCGGGGCTCAGTTTCACAACCCTGAAGTCACGACCTCAGCCTAAATCAAAAGGTGGATGCCTTAGTCTGAGCCACCCGAGTGTCCTTTAAAAATGTGTTTTGTTTTTTTTTTAAGAATTTATTTATTTATTCATGAGAGACACAGAGAGAGAGAGAGAGAAAGAGAGAGAGAGAGAGAGAGAGAGAGAGAGAGAGGAACAGACATGGGCAGAGGGAGAAGCAGGCTCCACGCAGGGAGCCTGACATGGGACTCGGTCTGGGGTATCCAGGATCACACCCTGGGCTGAAGGCAGCGCTAAACTGCTGAGCCACTGGGCTGCCCTAAAAATGTGTGTTTAATTGAAGAATTGCTTAGTATTACATTTTAAGAATGGATATATGATTCTCCTACTTTTTTTTTTTTAATACAGGAAAGCAGTGGCTTTTCTGTTCTCAAAATTTAGAATTTTCTTAGCCAACTATTAAGGACTGAATGTTTGTGTCTAATGCAAAATCCATATGTTGAAATCCCAGTCCACAATCTGATTGTATTTAGGAGATGGAGTCTTTGGGAAATTATTAGGACATGAGCGTGGAGCCCTCACAAATAAGTGCCTTTATAAGAGGAAACCAGAGAGCTTGCTCTCCCTCTTTCTTGTTCTCTGCCCTGTTGAAGACACAATTAGAACTTAGCTAATTGCAAACAGGGCACTGCATCTGGCATTGGTGCCTTAATCTTGGATTTCCTAGTCTCCAGGACTGTGAGAAATAAATTTCTCTTATTTAAACCATCCTTTTTTGGGTATTCTGTTATAGCAGCCTGAACCAACTAAGACAACAACATAATAGAATTTTCATTTATATAGATCAAGAGGGTGGAAAAAAGTTTGATCTTCCTTCTGGAATATCTTGAACATGGGCTTATAAAAGAGAATATTATTTTTTATTATATGCAACCATACCACATAAAACCTATCCCTTTTAAGTTTTACTCACTTTAAACATTATTTAAACTTCTAATCAGGAATATGAGATTGGGCTTTTCCTTATATAAAGTGAAAATTTGCATTTGAGGTACATTGGATTGATAAATCTTTATAATTAAGAGATAAAAATTATAGGGTTATGTGTGTGTATTCTCCAGATTACTTAGATATAGCAATAGTTTTCAACCCTAATATATCTTAGAACCACCTGGTGGTCATACAAAAAATATTACTTTTGCTGACAAAAAAGTAAGTTAAAGGGGGAGAAGTGAAGACTGAGAATTGGTATAATTTACTAGAACTCCAAAAGATTTCATTGTGCAGTGAGGGTTAAGAACCGCCTGCCTAAGTACAGGTAGATAATGGGACAGCATTTCTTTTTAGTAAATCTTGCTTCTGGTGAGAGAGAGAGAGAGAGAGAGAGAGAGAGAGAGAGAGAGAATAGTTAGTATACGTTGAGGAAAGCTATTTTCTTTCCTTTGGTAAAAACATATTTGATCTTTGTCCTAGGAAGGAAACAAATGTTGAGACTGAGGGAACTCATTTGGGACTAAAATGTATTTTGGGCCATTTCCCTTTCTGTCTATCTGGGTGAAACCTTGTGACCTATCATTTTCAATATTTCTTGGTAACCTTGAGGTACTTTAACAAAGGGTTGCCACACTTGTTTTATATACTCTCCATTTCCAGTATGAGCAAATTTAGATTCATTTTTCAAGTTTTTTTTGCTGTAGCCAGAAAAATAAGAAAGCTTAGGCATCTACACTAAATTGTGTTTGTCTTTGCAGGGAGTACTAACAAGTTTGTTTAAGGTATTATAAAAGTTGTTGGGCCATTTTATTTTATGTATAATTTGAGGCAGTGTAATGCCAGGACAAAAGTGCACAATCAGAAATATGTAATTTTTACATACGTCAGAGTGAGAATGCATTTTTATAAAAGTGCTCCACATTTATTACTTTATGCATTTGATTTGGCAAAATTCATTGCTATTTTCATGTACAATGCAATGCTAGTTTCAAATCTGTATATATTGAGTTTGAAAGGGTAGAAATGTGCTTGATGGATCTGTCAATAAACACCATTAGTACCAACTGTATATTTGATAATAATATATTATTAAAACAATGTCCCCATCACATTTTAACGAATCCATCATGCTTCCAGATGGTGAACATGAGATTCTGTTTTAACTTAATATCATCTTAGTTTTGGTGAGATGATGTGTATAAATTGTAGCCTTAAGAATAACTGGAGCAAACAGAGCTGTCATTTCTCCTTTTCTAAGGAAGGAAGGAAAGGAAAAAAGGACAACTGGAATTCTCTAGGACTTGCTCCTCAAACATATTTGAAGAAAGAGAGCAGAACAATGAAGTAGGTAGGCTGTGGCAGACATGGAGATGCACTTCCTAATTTGTCTTCTCAGGTAGGGTGAGTTGGCTTGTTTTCTGTATGCATATGCAAGGGATACTCATCAGACACCCTCTAAACCCTCTGCCTCCTTCCATATTGACCCTGGCAGGGTCTTAAGCTACAGCTAATGAGGGAGAGAAGGAAGGAGTTGACTTGGGAAAGAGAGGGAGGAATGATAATGATTGCTTTTGAATTGCTAAAATCCTTAATTATGGGAGGGGCAAGATGCCAGATCCTGTCCTTTGAGGTTACATGGATACAATTCTGAGTTTCAATGTCATTTTGTGGATAAGGAGAAGTTTTACCATTGAATATGATGGAGATGCTGAAGACCAAAATGAAGTTGTGTTTGCAACCTAAAGAGTCTCACAAACTTTCATGTAAAAGGCTACTAAAACAAGTTCGGTATCTGAGGAATTTTTATCTCATTAAAAAGGAAGAAACACTCCACACTGATTACATTTTAAAAGGATGGTGGGAAAGAAAAATGTGTATGTGCCTTGATTAGGTCATGAGACAATTCAATATATTCGTCATTTATATTATGTCATGTATAAGCTTTATATGATGTATGAATATACGATATATTTTAATAATTGTATAGTATATAAATATCAATATCATGGAAACACCATGAGGGCTCAGGCTTCTTATATTTCCATTGAATGCTATAATACCAACTGTAGAAGCCTGAGCCCTCATGGTGTTTCCGTGATATTGATATTTATATAATACTTTAAAATTATCAAAAGATAACATGTTCAGTTTCTTACAGTTCCATTGAATGCCATAAACCTATTATCAAAAATATTATTTTTATTTATTAAATTATATGCTATAACCTGTATATTCCTAATGTTTTTATTGGGTTATATTGTTTTCTTTCTTAACATATATTTCTTTTCTTAATGATCTAAACTTTGTTGCCAGTGTGTAGGTCTGCAACTCAACTTACTTTTTAGACAAACCCATTGCTCTTCTGCTTACATTTATAAATTATTTTTTGCCATATTGTATGTTTCTTCCAAACTATATAGTGCATTATAATGCTTTACTGTTCTCTATTTGAACAATGTAGTTATTTATTTGTTTTTTATTTAAGTAGGCTCCACAGTCAGCATGAAGCCTAATGAGGTGCTTGAACTCATGACCCTGAGATTGAGACCTGGGCTGAGATCAGAAGTTGGATGCTCAACCAACTGAGCCACCCAAGTGCCCCTCAACAATGTAGTTTTAAATACTGAATTTTATCGCAAGACTTTTGAATGTTTTGGATGTGTCTTGTAATTTGTTGCTGTCATCTGTATCAGATGATGTTGTTTTAAAAAAAGATCTAGTCAATCTCCCTTGAGTTCACAGTGCAGCTACGGAAAGCTTACAACTTCTCATATCAAGCACTTTTGCTTCTTTCCTCTGGCTTTACTATCTAAAGGCTTGCTTGAGAATTTTGGGGATTCACTTAGCCCTCATGTACAGGATCATACTAGGGATTTCATGTTCCTCAACCAATGAGAGACAAGAGTTGACAGACATAACTCCTAGCCTCTCTATTCCATACAATTCTGATAGGAGCTGCTCAAAGACTTCCCAGCAGGATTGAGTCCAGTTACTCACACTGATCACTTTTTCATTGGAACACTATTGGCTGGTCTCTCCTTACTTTGTCAATTCTCTATTATTACTTGTACTTTCTAGTATCACCTCCCAAATGAAGTACCTGCCTTCCAGTGCCTGGATGTGCTTTCCAGGGAATCCAAATCAGGACAAGATCTTTTTCCATTTTTGTGTCACTGGCTCGTTTTCCTTCAGAATTAGCCTTAAGTAACATAGTACGCTGAATAATCGTCTCTCAAAGATGTTCACATCATAATTCATGGAATATGTGAATATGTTACCTTACATGGTAAAAGGGACACATGATTAAGTTAAGGTTTTTAAAATGAGATTGTCCTGAATTATCCAGGTGGTTCCCATGTTATCACAAAGATACTTACAGTGAAGAAGAATCAGAGAAGAGTAAGAGAAGAGAGAGTGGAAATAGAAGACACAGTAGAAAAGATTGTATATTTCTGGTTTTGAAGATGGAAGAAGGACCGCAAAACAAGGAATGTAGGGTGACATCTGGAAATTGAAAGGGCGAGGAAACAGAGTTTTTCATAGATCCTCCAAAGGAATGCAGCCCTGTAGACTGCATTCTTAGACTTCAGATCTCCAGAAGTATATGGCACTTAATTTGTGTTTTAAGTTGTAGTATTTGTGATAATAAGTTACAGCAGCAATAGGAAACTAGTACAAATGTCTCTACTTAAAAAGTTTTTCTTTATCCCCTTAACTACAGAAAATTTCCCTCAAACAACATATGGAAAATATGATCTGGTTTTGTTCTGTCCCATAGTAAGTGTCCTGCATTAAGTCAAAAATAAGGATTTCATGCACCTTTATTTTACTATTTATAGTATTATTGTCACTCAGTATTATGGAAAAATCTATGTTCCCATCTCTAACTTATGATTCACATTTAAAGATTTATTCCAAGATGGTGTCTTACCACAATTTCTGAACTTTTTCACAGACATCATTTCCTCAGGCTATTTTAGTGAAAACCCAGATAGTTTATTTTTCTGCCTTCTCAATTTGTGGGGCTACATATGCTTTACAGTTCAGAGATGTGTGTGATTTGCCAGGCACACAGTGATTTTGCACTTAGGTTATTTAACTATGCTGCTTAAGCTTCACAATAAACAATATAACTGATTATCTTCCTAATATAACTCCTTTATTACACATCTCTAATCTCTTGTCAAAAAGGACACTTATTTGATATGTTTCCTTATCTCTCAGTGTGCATAAAACATCTCAGAGCTCTTGAGTAAAAGAAAACAAAGCAAAAGAAATAAACAAAAGATGCAAAAACCTCACCCTGACATACTCAAGTTAGGCAACCAGTTTATACCTATTCACCACTATTATAGTTTCTACTATTTAGAAAATTACTTACTTTTTCCTTGTTAGCCAATGCTCAAATTTGTGGATCTTAATAGCACGTAGTGACACTTTGCTCTCCCACAGATCTCTATTGTAAATTCAACTGTTTTAATTTCTAATGTATATATTTTCCTACCTTAATTTTTTGATGTGCTATTAGTTATATTTTATACTAATTTTGTTTAGCCTAGATTTTTTAGCTTATGATACCATATTTAGCAGATCATAAAATGTCATGATTGGTAAAAATCCCAAATATTCTTTTTTTCCCCAAATATTCTTTTTAAATAAGATCTCTGAAAGATCAAGAAGATTCTGAGGGCTGGTTGTGAATTAAAAAAAAAAAGCACTCTCTGTTAGATTATGGATTAATTGCTAGAAAGCTGCCTCAAATTATCCATAAATTAATGCATTTGATCATACTTTCTACAAGTATTTACTGAATACATAGGATAATAAAGACACTGTGTTAATACCTAGCATGCAGCACAAACTAAACATACATAGCCCTTGCATTCAGGAAGCATCCTTGTGAGGTGTGGATAATAAAAAACAAACAAACAAAAAAAAAACTTCAGCAACAAAGAAAAAACCTCCTTAGTTATGGTAAGTGCTCTAAATGATAATAGGGTATATATAAGAGAGAAAAATGGGGCAGCCCAGGTTGCTCAGTGGTTTAGCTCCACCTCTGGCCCAGGGCGTGATCCTGGAGCCCTGGGATAGAGTCCCACATTGGGCTCCCTGCATGGAGCCTGCTTTTCCCTCTGCTTATGTCTCACCTCTCTTTCTCTCTCTCTGTCTCTGTGTCTCTCATGAATATATAAATAAAATCTTCTAAAAAATATTTTAGAAAAATAGGAAGGATGTGTACTATTGTATCTTTGTCAAACAGTGAGAATCTCTTGGAAGGTGACATAAATTGAGAGTGGTAACTGAAGAATATCCAGAAAGAAGAATGAGGCCTCCCAGAAGGAGGACACACCATATGTAACATCCCTTAGGAAAATATGTGCTCATGAAACAAAGGAAAAGTAGGACAAAATGTAGGGAGAGTGGGTAAGGGTAGGATTAGATAAAATTTGACAGACTTTGACCAGAACTTGAACAATTTTTTGAAGTCATCATGAAGAGTCTGGATTCTCTTTCCATGTTGGAGGAGGTCATTAAAGGAGGTAACCACCAGTTGACTCTGAGTTACACTTGGGCAGTTAGAGGCTCCTCACTCTCTCCTTTCTTTGGAATATATGTTTTGTCCATTATTCAATGGAAGCCATTTTTAAGGTCACAGCCTTGAGAAAGCAATGTGTTGTTGAAACCATCTGGATATTATACATGACAAAACCTAGTTAAGGCCTCCATAGAAACTTTTAAAAATTTTGGCAAGTGGGTCCAGAGATCTACTTGTCTTGCAGCCACCCAAGTTTGTATGTAAGATCCCTTGCTTATTAAAACTACCACCTACTAATCTGGAATGGTCTGCCTCTTTCTCCCATTTTCCTCACCCTCAGTACACAGGGACGAGTTTGAGAACCATCATACCATTGCAATGTGATGTAGTTTTTAATGAAATGAGGTGACTTTATTTTCTTAGAGAGCACCCTAGGTACTACGGGAAAAGAGATGGGAGTCTAGATATTCCCATTTTAAAGTAAAAAACAATAAACAAAAACAAACTAAAAAAATACACTGGTTTTGTTATTCTCATTCTTATACTCAATAAAGTTGACAATTTAATTTTTAAAAATATTTTATTTATTTGAGAGAGAGAGCACAAGCAGATGAGATCCAGAGGGATAGGGAGAAGCAGATTCACTAAGCTGAGCACGAGTGCCATCCCAGGACCCTGGGATCATGATCTGAGCCCAAGGCAGATGCTTAACCAAGTGAATTACCCAAGCACTCTGATCATTTAAATTTTAAACCTGTAACTATTTTCCATGAAATCAGTAATTTAATTTAATTTAAGTGAAAGTAAAGCCACCCAACGATTCTGATTTGTCTTCAGTTGATTTTTCTTCATAAACTGTTACTCAATCCAAAACAGTGAAAGCATGGAAAACATTACATGTCAATTACTCTGTTTACCCTCTTAGGAAAGTTGTGTGGCTAATCTTAATACAGCATATTCTCAGTAGAGATTACTTTATTTTTTCCCCTTTTATAATGCTTTTATAAAATTTCTTTTTTATTCTGGATCTAAAATTATTGCTCTATTTATAGACAGTGTGTTTCTTAAAAGAAGAAGGCATCAGATTTTGGACACATAGGCCATTATATTTCCTCCCCATCACATACAATTGATTCTTAATTTAAAATCCCTAAATAGAATTTTTCCTTAGTTTACATGCTAACAATTATTTACATCTAATGTAAGCACCCTAAAGAACTAAATCTTAATGCATCAGTTTGAGGCTAGACAAACAGATGTCTCCAAATATAATAAGATTTTGCCAAAGATCTGGTTAAGAAAATGAACATTGCCTAATATATTATAAATAAGGAATAAATGCCAGTCAGTGAGTAGCAATCAATCCAAATCTCAATAAATTGTATGCAAATAGAGATGTAAAAATGATTGTTTGCTATGGCATGCAGTAGCAATAATTATAGTACTGCCAGTAGCAACAGCACTAATATAAAGAACACCAATAGAATCAGGAAGAGGAATAGGATGTTGAGGAAAAAGAAAAGGAAGATGGGAATGAGTAAGAATAATAGCAACAGAAGCAATGTTAATAATAATCTGAATTCAAGTAAATTATGGACACAAATGGATTTCTAGTCAAAAGTCATAGCTGATTGGTCTTAATTAGCTTGGATACTACATGGGTAATTTCTTTAATTCTTTTTATTGGCTTCACTTTGGTTTCATCAATTTGGATAATTCAAAATAGGTTCTGCTAAGAAGGCTGTACTGGCCACTTGTAAATTCAGTGAGAATTACTCTCAGTGACAGCCTCAGTGGTTTTATTCAGGTTGGAAGCAGTGAAGTTTAAATGAGTGATTAATTCATTAAAACTTATATCATGAGAAATATAGTAACAGGCTGAATACATTTCTCACCTATACAACTAATTAATCTGAACTATATTTGTCTTGTAAACACTTGTCATAAAATAGAATTGACTTAAAGAATGAAAGCAGATGTTCTTTTTGTTTGTTTAATGATCTTTTTAGTGGAATGACTTATTAATGGAGGACCGCAAAACACAATTGTAACAAAACTTTGTTGCGTGTAGACAAAATGATATGGAGATTTGTGTAAATTATCTTTGTTGAGATTAATAGATGCTCTTTTGCTGGAAATGTTAGATATCCATGAGCATAATATAATTTTATGTTGTGTTGACAGGGTAAATATCATATAAAGATGCAGAGTTAATTATTTAAGGAAGTAAGCAAATGGTATCCCCATTTTACAGAGTTCTTCCAAGAAATTATTCACTGTTACTTAAAATATTAAGTCCAGGTATAAAAGCTAAACAAATATCAATATAGAAATCATGTAGTTTCTCTCACATTCATTATGGTCTATCAAAATCTAATTTTTTTTGAGAGGTTCTTCAAAATCTAATTTTTATATTTAATTTTCTTCTAGTTGCCTGGCATTAATTTGAGAGTGCTACTCTTGCAATTTTCATATTCATTTTCATTACCAAAATAAAAGGGTCTTTTTATAGCTGTTTCCTCTTGCATTTGTTCCTAAATATTACAGCACTTTAATTAAATATTTCTGTTAATGGGCTTAGGACTAGTCCCTACCTCAATAAATCAGAACTACCAAATCTGTTCAGTTTACTCAAAGTGCAATCAATGCTAATTTCCTTTTGGTTCAGCAATTTCATTTACTTGTGTATTGGAAGTTCAATTATTTGCAATTATAGTTTCAGTGTGTTAAGATAAATATGACATACATCTAAACTGTAAATTACTGAAGCTCAATTTTTTATTTTGTGTGTTGGAACTTATTTAGAAATAATCATAGAAAATAAATATAAATGTTCTTAATTCTAATATTTGTGTATTTTTCCTAGACATTAATTATGCAAATCTACACATAAAACTTCACTTTCAACATATACATTTTAAATGATATGAATAGCAGCATCATGTAGCAAAAGTTGAAGTAATCCACATGTAAGCACTGTTATGTAGCATCAAGATTGAAAAAAAAAAAACTCGGAAAACTATATATGACATGGTATTTACAGTTGTTTGCTATTAACTTTAGATGTAATATTTATAGATAATTAAGATACTTAAATTATTAATGTTGATATTTTCCAAATGTAGGATAAGTTGGCTTTTGTGTTATAAGGGACATTTTTAAAATCCCTGTCATTTTATACGTACTTAACTAAAATATAAGCTTATTTTATTTTGAAGAAAACACCCGTTAATAATTATCTAAGAGATTAGGATTACACTTGAGAATATTCAGCAAGATAGCTGGATGTAATATAAAGCAAAAATGAAGAATGCCCATGGTTAATTAAATTGCAATTCTTGAGCAAAACAGAAAGTATGCCAATCAGATATGAGGTTCCTACTCTATCTCCCTGCTAAACATTTAAGACATCAGAAAAAAATAAAGGAGTAAATTGGGTTTAGCATTATTAAAGATGTGAACCACATCACAAGGAGATAATACCATATTATTTTTCTGGAATGACAGTGAAGACATTCACCTTAAGAGCCTCCTTTTGGTTCAGTCTTTAAAATCTTGAGTGAGAGATGAGTTAGGAATAAAATAGAACCACAGGTGGTGTTTTGGTTCTCAAGTTCCTAATGCTTCAAATAGGAAGAGTGAATTAACAGATGAAATACAGAATCTGTACGAAGTCTGGAAGAAACTGTTCAAATATTTAATTTACCTGTTTAGATCTTATTAACAACAACAAAACACTTTATCACAAACATGAGCAGGGTTCAAGTAATTGCCAGTTAGTGTCATTATCATTTGTGTTCTACTATGTTAATTTTGAGTTTTGTTTTTTAGGACAAGTAAACTCTTCTTTTTTGAAAATTTACTGGTGAACACTTGTTTATAATACTTTAATCACATTTTCTTTAGAGTGCTTTTTTTTAATATTATTTTTAATCCACTGAGACTTTCCTTCTGGAGTAAAATTTAACTGAGGGGATATTTTTGTTTCTCTTTCCTTGCTATTAAGCTAACAGAGCTATAGTAGATAAGAAGTGCTGTGGATTTCACTTCCGGAAAAGTGCCTCACTGTCAATAACTTGTGGGTGTAGTGGCTAACAGGGATTATCAGTTTGATAGATTATCAGTTTGATTTAGCTCTTTAGCTAAAGAGCTAAAGTCATGTTAACAACACTACTGGAGTATTTGTAAACTGTTTTAGTGAGTAATGGGAATACTGCTTGTTTTTCTGGGAGACAATAATATATAATGCAACGATAAATAAAAGAAATAAAGGAAAACCTTGGAGAATCCTGACCCTCCCCCATAAATTAATCAATTTCAAAAAAAATAATAAAATTCATATAAACTGAAGAAATATGAACAGAAAAACTGTAATAAACTTCCAGATAATTGTTCAAATGATTGCAAAAGTCATCATTAAAAAGCATACACTTGAGGGCTGTTTTTTATGAATGTATAATAGTATATTTTATGGTAAAAGTTATTACTAAAATGAGGAACATTGTGGTTTAAGACTTTTGTAAAGTCACACACAGGTGGCCTCTGAGACAAAGACAAAAACTTCAAAGATTATATTCCACTATTTCTTCAGTAAAATAATACCTAAAAACTTATGAAAATGCTATGCCTTTATTAAAACATCTAAGTAACTGACAATATCACTTGATTCTAGCATGTGGCTCTTTTTTCAGTCCTTGGCAATGTGTTAAAATTAACCTTTTGAATATTTAAATAATTTAATATGTGTATTTTTTTAAAACCTAACTATGTGACTTAAATAAGAAGAGGTATTAGGAAATATATCATTGCTAATTTTTGAATAGTTTGGTTTTGATCCTTCTATAAACAAAAACCATAGCAGAGATGTGGGTCCAGGCAGGACTATAGGGTAAATTAAAGAAATTAGCTAGTAGGTCAAAAATCAAACCTTTGTTCTATCAAAAAAGGGTACCTGAACTCAGATATAACACACTGTTCTGTGAAATGTGGGTCAACGTGGCCAAATCTTCTGGGTTTTTTTTTAGAAAGAATAGGAATTCAGTTTCTATGTCGAGTATCCTGAGAATTAAATACAAGCAACAAAATCAAATGTTTTTGAACATTCTGTGTAAATCACGAAATAATGGGTGAGGTTTGTATTTGCCATGCATGCCTCTAGTTCTTCTTCTCAAGTCATTAAAACAAGAGGGATAAAATATTTGTTTTGAGTGTGTCATTCTCTTCACTGAGATTATTTGTTCTTGTGTGCAATTTATTCAACATTTTAAAATTCTTTGGTATGTTCAAAAGACTATTGTTCTATTTCTGAGAATTGCAAAAATAAAAGTTTAATGATCATCTAGTCTTTAATGGGATACTGCCTAAGTATACATAAGTGCCATAATTTATATGAAGTAGTTCAAGAGTTTGGAAGAGAGATTACATCTGTTTAGTGACACTGAAAAAGTCTACTTATATGGGGTAGAACTAAAATTTGAAATTGAATATTCAACTTAAATATAGCATTTGAACTTGAATATTTTCTTTCACTTCAAGCAATTTAGTTTTAACTAATACTATGGCACATCGTTGAAATAAATTGTATAATGCTAATAACATTTGGAACAAGATTCCTAATTTTATCCTTTAGTTAGTTTTAAGACTATGAATATTCACAAATTGTTATTTTGAGGTAAATTAGTTTGAGGACTGATGATTCTATTAAGCCCCTATACTCATTCAGATTTCTCACATGCTGCTTCTGTTTACTAAATATTATCCTGGT
Organism: Vulpes vulpes; assembly: GCF_048418805.1. Lineage (NCBI taxonomy): Eukaryota > Metazoa > Chordata > Mammalia > Carnivora > Canidae > Vulpes > Vulpes vulpes. The sequence continues at coordinate 449,095 of NW_027325683.1, read as the reverse complement.
CTCACAAGTTCTAATGAATTTTTAATTGTGAAGTGATGATATGGCTTTCTGCTAACATTCAGAAGTCATCCATCATTAAATATATTTTACAAACTGATTCTCTTCAGCTCCTGATCATTTGAAGCTTACCTACACCTTTGACAACTTATCGTTTGACTTCTTTGAAATAAAACAAGAAATATATTATTTTGCTTTTGGATTTCTTCCTTATTATGGCAACTTAAATTGCAGTTTCTAATTTATATACAGTAACACCTTAATTGGATTGTTATCTTAGTTTCTCCTGGGAAATCCTCTCTTCATATGAAACTTTGCATTTTAGGCTCATTCTTGTTGATCCTGTTTATTTGCAAACATCTATCTATTTATTATTCATTGAAAACCTGATTGTTCATATTTTGGATATTTTCATTTTTTAAGCTAAGAGAATCTTTGCAAACTATTTAAATATGTTTAAGATTCTGTCAATTTCCCAATTTAAAAAGTGCTGTTTAGGTTACCTAAAAGATGCCATAAGATTAGTTATGAATATAATCTTCTCACTTCTACATTTGAATAGTCTGCTTTAAAAATGATTATAGCTAGCAGTGAAAACTAGTTTGACAATCAGAAAATATATGCACTGTATAACTAAGATCAAATTCTTTTTTATTAGTGTGGTGTTTTGGATGCCATGATTTTCAGGTTTTAATTTAGAACATTACCATAGGAAAAGAAATATGGCTGATTTAAGAAAAGGTAAAATGTCAGAGAAATATTAAAATAAGAATAGTTGCAGGGCATTCAAAGAGTCATGAGTAGAGAATCCTAAATTCAATAAATTGTTCTGCATCTTGGAATTAGATGAATTGGCCTTTTAATGTGAATTTCAGTGTAAGTAAATACTACTTCTTAGAAATAATATCAATTAAAATTAACCATTTTGGAGGGTACCTGGGTGGCTCAGTCTGTTAAGTGTCTGCCTTTGGTTCAAGTCATGATCCCTTGGTCCTGGATTCGAGCCCTGCATCAGGCTCCCTGCTCAGTGGAAATCCTGCTTCTCCAGCTTGACTCCTGCTCTCTGTTGCTATCTCTGTGTCTCTCTTTCTCTCTCAAATAAATAGATACAATCTTAAAGAAAATAATGTTTTGTGTAGTCTTTAACCCTAAAAACATATTGAATTTCAAATATGTAATGAGTGGAAATATGTAACTGTTTATATGGTTATTTATTCATCTCTTACTTTGGTTAGATATGGCCCTTATTCAAATCCTACACTAGATACAGGAAATACTAGATAGAGCAATAACTCTGAAATTAGGTGCACACAGCACTATGTAAGAAACAAGTTTCACCTTTTATTGTATCTATCCTTTCAATTCTTGTTTCAAAACCTACCCTATGAACATATGAGCCACCACTTTCTAATAAAAGCTTCCTTATGAGTTGAGACCATAGTGGATAATCACAATCTCCAGAGCAAAGCTAGACTTCTGGTTGGAAGACTTGGTCACCATAATTTCTCCCTGATATGCCTGCCAAAGTAAATTCTAACAATTCAATGTCCATTTCTCTGGTTTAAGGTTTTGCCTACAACTGGAAAGCAAATTAAGACATAGTAACCATTAAGCCTCAGCTTGAATTATGATTCCCCAAACATGTGTCTGATCACTGTCATTTCAAATATTAATGTTGAAAACAGTAAGCTGGTAGAAAATCACATAATATAGTATTTTGGAAAAACAAAGTTTTGGAGGCGAAAAAAGTATTTGATTTTAATTGCTAGGTCTTCTATTTAGGTATAATTTACTTACCTATCTATCCATAACTGACCTGTCTATAAAACTAGGAATGCCACCTCACTTCGCAGGTAGATGGTGGAACTGAAATGAAACAACATACCCATCATGGAATCTGTCCTAAATCAATGGTCTCTCCAAATATTGATGAAGAAGATTAGGGTATGTGGAGCTGAATAGGAGACAGATGTGTGGAGAGAGATGTGAAAATAAGGGAAGAAAGAGCCAAACCTATCAAGTTGAACAGGAAGCATATAGGATCAACAAAGGGAGATAAGACTTTTTTCCCTAAGAGTTTACTTATTTACTGTTTCATCTCCCACCAAAACAACTCTGGGTGACCTCTGCTCATCATTCTAGTAATACAAGTAACTTTCATGTGTCTTAAATACAATAAAGATATTTTTAGTCATTATTTTATTTAACAACTGGGAACCGCAAAAATGTCCTGTACTCTGCTTTGCTAAACTCTTCTTATTTGTAGTTACTCTGTAACTTTCTTTAGCCATTCTCTGTGGTTATCTTGACAAATTTCTTCATTTCATGAAAGCCAGTGCTTGGCTATTTTCTCTGTGCAGTCTCTCTCTCTGTCTAGGAAGGATTTAATTCATGCCTTGGTTCAGAAGTTATTGAATGGCCCATGTAATATTTCCATTTGGATGTCTTAAAAATACTTAAAATTCATGGCAAAAACCAGTCTTCATATCTTAAATGGGCTAGTCCAAAAAACAAGTTAAGACAGGGGTTTAGGAGTGGGTAGCTTATTGGAAAGTGTCTTCAGAAATGAAATGAAGAACTAGAGGGAACGAGATGCTGAAGAAAGACTGTGAAGTGTGTGTGCCAGTGAGCTAGTCCTGTCACTTAGGGCTTACTTCCTCTGGTGACCTAACAAGGGAATGTGTAGAATACATCAGCTTAGAACCTGCGAAGGATAGGGTATTGAAAAAGGAAAGAAAAAGATTAATGAAATGAAATGAAAATTCTGTCCTCTAAAAACACTAACTACCAAAAATTAAAGGATAGAAAAAAAATATTAAGGACTAAATATTGGCTGGATTTTTTGTTTTGTTTTGTTTTGTTTATTATTTTTTATTAGGTTGGCATATGAAGGATTACTTGGCTTTTTCTTAAGGCACATTTCTCCATGGGGCCCTATGGAGGCTAAGGCTCCTTTCAGTCTTAAAAATAATACCCTGCTGAGTAATATTCCATTGTATACCTAAACCACATCTTCTTTATCCGTTCATCTTTCGATGGACACCGAGCAATTAGAAACGACAAATACCCACCATTTGCTTCAACGTGGATGGAACTGGAGGGTATTATGCTGAGTGAAATAAGTCAATCGGAGAAGGACAAACAGTGTATGTTCTCATTCATTTGGGGAATATGAATAATAGTGAAAGGGAATATAAAGGAAGGGAAAAGAAATGTTGGGAAATATCAGGAATTGAGACAGAACATAAAGACTCCTAACTCGGGGAAACGAACTAGGGGTGGTGGAAGGGGAGGAGGGCGGGTGTTGGAGGGGAATGGGTGACGGGCACTGAGGTGGACACTTGACGGGATGAGCACTGGGTGTTTTTCTGTATGTTGGTAAATTGAACACCAATAAAAGTTAATTAAAAAAAAATAATACCCTGCAGCTACTTACCTCTTGTGGCTATTACGCTGATAATGTGATCGCCACAAATGGATGTAACAGGTGGCCATCTGCCTTTTCTTGTGTACAAACAAAATCTTCATAGTAGATTGGTCAGTGAAAAATGAAACATTGTTAGACATTAGAGTATGATCTCTTGAATGATTTTAATAATGAACCAATGTTCATTCTACAACCTATACATTGATTATAGGTCCATCAAAAATTCTACTAAGACAGAATATTATGCATTTTAATTATTGTCAGTTTAATAGCCAGAAGACTCTGTCTTTTCAGTCTCAAGCTTATTTAATTTTTTTTATAATAGGCTTTTTGGGGATCCCTGGGTGGCGCAGCGGTTTGGCACTTGCCTTTGGCCCAGGGTGTGATCCTGGAGACCCGGGATCGAGTCCCACGTCGGGCTCCCTGCATGGAGCCTGCTTCTCCCTCTGCCTGTGTCTCTGCCTCTCTCTCTCTCTCTCTGTGTGTGTGACTATTATAAATAAATAAAAATTTAAAACAAATAGGCTTTTTGTTTTGTAAAATATGATTTCCAAAATAGAAGAAGAGAATGAGTTATATACTATTTGACTTTTTTGTTTAATCTAGAGAAATAAAAATACAGAATAAAATTGATACTGACTACTGATCTCAGTGGTGATAGTGTAAAGTTTTTGTATAATTTTAAAAATGCTTTCATGTTTTTATTACCCCTTCATAATTCTTTATGTTTTTTAAAGTATAAATCTTTATTTTTTTAATTTTTATTTATTTATGATAGGAACACAGTGAGAGAGAGAGGCAGAGACACAGGCAGAGGGAGAAGCAGGCTCCATGCACCGGGACCCTGACATGGGATTCGATCCCAGATCTCCAGGATCGCGCCCTGGGCCAAAGGCAGGCGCCAAACCGCTGCGCCACCCAGGGATCCCCATAATTCTTTATAGTTGAATTTCCAGGTCATTTTCTAACCACATGCTACTTTAGTTTTCTAAATCTCTGTTTCTAATTTATTCAGGAGCTCCTCTTTTTATATATTAGTGTATATATATGTATATATTGTATATATACTATATATTGCATATTATATCTTACTGTTCTTTGATGCTAACTATCAACTCCAAGCATTTTGAATTCAGGGAGAGCGATGCTTCCATTTTTGCTCTTCTTTCTCAATATTGTTTTGTCTATTCAGGGTCTCTTATGGATCCATTCAAATTTTAGGATTGTTTGTTCTATTTCTGTGACAAATGCCATTGGGATTTTGATAAGAATTACCTCGAATCCATAGATTCCTTTGGGTAATATGGACATTTTAACAAAATTAATTCTTCTAATCTCTGAGCATTTATTTGTACCATCTTCAATATCATTCATCAATGTTTTGTATACTTCAATATACAGGTTTTTCACCTCTTGAGCTAAATATTTATTTATTTTTTTAATGCAATTGTAAATGGAGTTGTTTTAATTTCTCTTTCTGCTAGTTAATTACTAGTGTATAGAAGTAAAATTGATTTATTGACTTTCTATCCTGCACCTTAACTGAATTTATTTATTAGTTCAAGCAGGTTTTTGATGGATTCTTTTAGGGTTTTTACCTATAATACCATGTCATCTACAAATAGTCACAGTTTTACTTCTTCCTTTCCAATTTGGATGATTTTGATATATTTTCCTTGCCTAAGGATTTCCAATATAATCCTGAATAAAAGTGGCAAGAATGGGGATCCTTGTCTTGTTTCTGAAAAAAAAAATCCACTTTTCTTCACTGAATATAACTTTAGCTGTGAGTTTGTTATTTGTGACCTTTATTATGTAGAGGTACATTCCCTCTATACCTGCTTTTTGTGTTTTTATGACAAATGTATGTTGAATTTTGTCAAGGCTTTTTAGCATTTTTTGAGATCATATGACTTTTGTTCTGTATTTTGTTAATGTGGTATATCACATGAACTGCTGTGAATGTCAAAACATCCTTGCATTCTTGGAATAAATCCCACTTGATCATCGTGTATGAGCATTTAATGTATTACTGAATTTGGTTTATTAATATTTTAATGAGAATTTTTGTACCTATATATGTCAGGGATCTTGGCCTATAATTTTCTTTTTTTATGGCATCCTCATCTGGTTTTGGTATCAGGGTAATACTGGCCTCATTAAATAAGTTTGGAAGAGTTTCTCCCTCTACTGCTCCTGCTGCTGCTTTCTTCTTCTGCTGCTTTCTTCTTCTTCTTTCTTCTTTCTTTTCTTCTTTCTTCTTTCTTCTTTCTTTCTTCTTCTTCTTCTTCTTCTTCTTCTTCTTCTTCTTCTTCTTCTTCTTCTTCTTCTTCTTTTCTTCTTTCTTCTTCTTCTTCTCCTTCAAAAGATTGGTATTAATTTTTGAATGCTTGGTAAAATTTACCAGTGAAGCCTTCTGCTCCTAATCTTTTGTGTTGAGATTTTTGATTACGGATTCAATCTCCTTTCTAATTATCAGTCAGTTCAGATTTCCTATTTCATCATGATTCAGCAATAGAAATTCCTATGTTTCTAGGAATCTATCTGTTACTTCTAGCTCGTCTAGTTTGTTAGCATATAATTAATGAAAGTAGCGTCTTATGATTCTCTATTTCTGTGGTATCGATTGTAACATCTCTTTCATTTCTGATTCCATTTGAGTCTTCTCTGTCTTTTTTTATTGAGTCTAGTGAAAGATCTGCCAATTTTGTTTATATTGTCAAAGAACCAACTCTAAGTTTCATTGATTTTTTTCTGATTTTCTTTTTAGTTTCTGTTGTGTTTACTTATGCACTTATGCTCTAATGTTTACTATTTATTTCTTCTAATTTTGGGTTTTTTTCCTTTTGGTAGGTCCTTCAGATGTAATTTCGGGTTATTTGAGACTTGTTCCTTCAAGTAGGCATTTATTGCTATAATTTTCCCTATTAGAACTGTTTTAGGGCAGCCTGGGTGGCTCAGGGGTTTAGCGCCACCTTCAGCCCAGGGTGTGATCCTGGAGACCTAGGATTGAATCCCACGTCAGGGTCCCTGCATGGAGCCTGTTTCTCCCTCTGCCTGTGTCTCTGCCTCTGTTTGTGTGTGTCTTTCATGAACGAATAAATAAAATCTAAAAAAAAAAAAAAACTGTTTAGCTGCATATCATTAATTTTGGTATTTTACATTTCTATTTTTTGTCCCAAGTGTTTTCTATTTCTCTTTAACCTATTAATTAGTTAGTGGCATGTTATTTAACTTCGATATTTGTCAGTTTTCCAGTTTTCTTCATGTAATTAACTTCTAGTTTTATACCACTGTGGTTGGAAAAGACGCTTGAAATAATTTCAATCCTCTTATATTTATTAAGACTTGTTAAGGGGCCTAACATACAATGTCTCTTGGAAAATAATCCTGTGTACTTGAAAAGAATGTGAATTCTATTGCTTTTAGATGGGATGTTCTGTAAATTATCTGTTAAATTTATTTAATCTCACTTGTCATTTAAGGCTAATGTTTCCTTATTGGCTTCCTATCTGGGTGACCTATTCATTGATGTAAGTGGACTATTAAAATCCCCTTGTATTTTAATTTTGCCATTTATTTCTCCCTTTAGGTGTTAATATTTGCTTCATATGTTTAGGCACTCCTATGCTGGGTGCATAAATATTTATATATGTTATGTCTTCTTGCTGGATTGACCCCTTTACCATTATGTAACACCCTTCTGTCTTTTATTACAGTTTATTTTAAAGCCAACCTGGCTGATAGAAGAATAGATACTCTAGTTTTCTTTTTATTTTTTTTACGTGAAGTATCTGTCCATGCCATCTCTTTAAGTATGTGTGTGTCCTTACATCTAAAGTCAGTTTCTTGTAGGCAGCTTATAGACAGTTTTTTTTTCTATTCTCTTTCTTTTTTAATTCACCCAGTCACTCTATGTTGGTCAAATGGAGGATTTAGTCCATTTATATTTAAAGTAAATTATTAATAGATATGTGCTTATTGCCATTTTGTTAATTGTTTTCTGGCTGTTTTTGTTGTTCTTCTTTGCTCGTCTTTCTTCTCTTGCTCTCTTCCTCTGTGGTTTGATGACTTTCTTTAGTGTTATGCTTACATACCTTTCTTTTTATCTTGTGTATTTACTAAATGTTTTTATTTCATAGTTATCATGAGGTTTACATGTAGCAACTTATATCTGTAATAGTCTATTTTAAGTTGATAAGAACTTCAGTTTGATCCCATTGTAAATTCAACATATTTATTCCTCCCCACCAAAAACATTTTATGCTCCTGATATCACATTTTAAATCTTTCTATCTTGTGTATCCCTTAACAAATTGTGGTAATGATAGTTATTATTTTTTACTATTTTTGTCTTTTAACCTTAATATTAGTTTTATAAATAATTAATCCACTACTTTTATTACCTTTACCTTTCCATTGAGATTTATTCTTTCATATATGTTCTTGTTACCAATTAGCACCCTTATTTTTAGCCTAAATCCCTTAACACATTTTGTAAGGCTAGTTTAGTAGTGATAAACTCTTTTAGCCTTTGCTTCTCTGAAAAACTCTTTATCTCAGCTTCACTTCTGAACAATAACTTTACTGGGTAGAGTAGTCTTGATTGGAATTTTTTCTTTCAGCTTCTGCTGAAAAATTTGCAGTCTTATGGGAGTTTCTTTGTATTTAACAATTGGCTTCCTCTTGTTATTTTTAATATTTTCTTCTTGTCTTTAACATTTTCATTTAAATTATAATGTGTTTTGCAGTGGGTCTCCTTGTGTTCTTATTTGGAACACTGGAATTCCTGTATTTGGAAATATTCTGGTATGGGATTTTTGTTGTTGTTTGTTTTGTTTTGTTTTTAATTTTTATAAGCTACACAGTCTCTGGTGCTTTGTTATAGCAAACTGAATAGGCGAAGAAATCCCATCTTATTTAAAAAAGATTAAAACAGAAAATTAAAAATAATTTCCTCGTAATTTCCACTGATTTAATATGGAGGCATTGACTTTTTAATTCTTCTGATCTATAGAGTTATGAGAATGTCTAGAACTTGTTTTTAATTTTTTCTTAATATAACCTTTTTTAAAAACTGATAATGAATACATGATCTCCAAGTAAAACCTAAAATTTTATAAAACTTCCATGATATTAGCTATATCCTGTCAATGGAAGAGAGATTCTTCTTCAAGGAAAAGCTTAAATATTTGAGGATTATCCAAGGCCAACCATCTAAAAAGTATTATTAGGACTCATTGGCTATTTATAGGCAATGGATTACAACATATTCTGAAATTGCAAGACAAATATATGAAAAAGAAAAGAGAAAGGACCCAAAGAAAATCACAAATGAAAGAGGAGAAACAACCAACACCACAGAAATACAAACAATTATAAGAGAATATTATGAAAAACTACATGCCAACATATTGGACAACCTAGAAGAAAGGGACAAATGCCTAGAAACAGATAAACCAATCAAACTAAATAGAAAACTTGAACAACTGATAACCAGCAAAGAAGTTGAATCCGTGATCAAAAAAATCCCAACAAACAAAAGTCCAAGGCCAGATGGTTTCTCAGGCGAAAACTACCAAACATTTAAACAAGAGCTAATACCTATTCTTCTCATTCTTTTCCAAAAAAAATAGAAAAGGGAGAAAAACTTCCAGATTCATTCTATGAGGCCGGTATTACCCTGATACCAAAACCAGATAAAGATTCTACTAAGAAATCTACTAAAAAAGAGAACTACAGGCCAATATCCCTGATGAACACGGATGCAAAAGTTCCCAATAAAATACTAGCAAACCGGATCCAAAACAATACATTAAAAAAATCACTCATCATAATCAAATGGGATTTATTCCTGGGTTGCACGCTTGGGTCAATATTCACAAATCAATCAGGGTGATACACCACATTAATAAAAGAAAGGATAAGAACCATGTGATCATTTCAACAGATGCAGAAAAAGCATCTGACAAAGTACAATATCCGTTCATGATTGAAAACCCTCAATAAGGTAGGCTGAGAAGAAACGTGCTTCAACAATATAAAGGCCATATGTTAATAACCACAGCTATTATCATCCACAATGGGCAACAACTGAGAGCTTTCCTCTTTGGTCAGGAACAAGACAGGGATGTCCATTCTCACCAGTGTTATTTAAGATGGTACCTGAAGAGCTAAGTACAGCAATCAGAAAAAAAGAAAAAGAAAAGGAAAAAAGAAAGAAGAAAGAAAGAAAGAAAGAAAGAAAGAAAGAAAGAAAGAAAGAAAGAAAAGAAAGAGCATTCAAATGGGCAAGTAAGAAGTGAAACTTTCACTATTGGCAGACAACATGATATCCGTAAGATTACATCAAATAACAGCTAAAATGGCTAAAAAATTCAGTAAAGTCTCAGGATACAAAATTGATATACCAAAATATATTCATTACTATACAACAATAATGAAGCAGCAGAAAGAGAAATTAAGGAAACCCATTTACAACTGCACCAAAAACAAGATTGTTTGTAATAAGATTACAATAAGAATATCCAATGGAAAAAAGTCAGTCTCTTCAAAAAGAAAATTGGACAGCTACATGCAAAAAAAAAAAAAGAAAAAAAAAAAAAGAAACCAGACCATTTTCTTACACTAAACACAAAAATAACTTCAAAATGGATTAAAAGACCTAAATATGAAACCTAAAACCATAAAAATGCTAGAGGAGAACACAGCAAATAATCTCTTTGATGATGGCCATAATGACTTTCTTCTAGGTATGTCTCCTGAGACAAGGGAAACAAAAGCAAAAATAAACTACTGGGGCATCATCAAAATAATAAGCTTCTACATAGTGAGGAAACAATCAACAAAACTAAAAGGCAAACTATGAAATGGGGGAAGATATCTGTAAATGACATATCTAGTGAAGTATCCAACATATAAAGAACTTGTAAATCTCAACACCTCCCAAAAGGATAATCCAATTAAAAATGGGCAGAAGACATGAATAGACATTTTTTCCAAAGAAGACATACAGATGACCAATAGACAGGTGAAAAGACACAACACAAGAAACAAAAGGTTTTGGTGAGGATGTGGAGAAAAAGAAATCCTCTGGCACTGTTGGTAGGAATGCAAACTGGTGCAGCCACTCTGGAAAACAATATGGAGTTTCTTTGCAAATTTAAAAAATAGAACCAGCCTATCATCCAGCAATTGTACTACTAGATATTTACCCAAAGAATACAACATTACTAATTCAAAGGGATACATTACCCCAATATTTATAGCAGCATTATCTCCAATAGCTAAACTATGGAAACTGCCCAATGTCCACTGACTGTAAAAAATGCATAAAGAAGAGGTGGTACACACATACACACACATACTCACAAACACACCTATATATTGTATACATATACATATATATATATATACACGTGTGTATGTGTGTATGTGTGTATATATGTATGTATATATACATAAATATGTGTGTATATGTATATACATATACACACACAAAAATGGAGTATTACTCAGCCATAAAAAGAATGAAATCTTGCCATTTGCAATAACATGAATAGAATTAGAGATTATGCTAAGTGAAGTAAATCAGTCAGAGAAAGACAAACAACCATACGATTTCACTCATGTGTAGAATTTAAGAAGCAAAACAAGCATAGGGGGAAAAAAGACAGAGAGATGCAAGCCAAGAAACAGATTCTTAACTATAGAAAACAAACAGGTGGTTGCCACTGGGGATGTAGGTGAGGAGATGGGTTAAGTAGGTGATGCAGATTAAGGAGTGCTTTGTTGTGATGAACACCAGGTGTTGTACGAAATAGTGGAATCATTATAGTGTACACCTGAAACTAATATCACACTATGTTAAGTAGAATTTAAACCAAAACTTTAAAAAAATGTGACTCAATTCATTAGATTTTAGCATTGAGAAATTTTAAGAGGAAAGAAAACTGTGGAAAGTATCAAACTATAAAATCCAAGATATAATCTGGCAAAGATAAAATGTCTCTCTTGAAAAATCATCTCAAATGGATGTTAATAAAAACTGAGACAACTCATCATATTAGGGATAAATTAGCCACAGTTCATCCAGAATAACAGAAAATATGGCAGGCTTATGTCTTCTAAAGGTATGCTGCTCTCCTAAATACATCCATCCATCCATTCATACATCCATCCATCCATACATACATACATTCATACCCAATTCTCGCTGCTGAAATGATCCTAAACCTTCTAAGATGATAGAAAGCAAATAGGATTCTAATGTTAAAACTAGATAAACTTCAGATACTTTAACACTACCTTAACCAAAATATTTTCCCTCAGCTCTCTTCCCGAGAGACCCATAGACATTCCTGTTAGAAGATGATAATGACTGTTCTACTCATCTGTTAATATTATAACAATCTTACAATCTGTTACTGGCAGATATGGCTTAATACTGGCAGAGACTGAAGCATATACTTAGTCTTATTATCAATGTGTATGTATGTATCCTTTCTATTATATCTGCCCAAACAACCACTTCCTGAGGGATAATCTAACTGCTGTTCTTTTCTTCTAGAAGAATAGAGGAAATAAGCTTTTAAATCATGATGGAAAGAGCCCTATTATGTATTACTGATCAAACTATAAGTAGTGTCATTGGAGTCACTTACTGCCCTCTCAAAAAAGAATATAATATTACTTAAATCACTTTTTGGGTTTTTACTATGATGAAAGATAACATGCAAAAATCGATAATTCAGGTATCATCCCCTTGTCTGGTTCTTCAAACTCTTCATATTGGAATTGGAATCATTTCTCTTGACATAATCTGGGCATGCTTGGCTCCTAGTTTAGCAGTTGATGACAAAACTTTGGAAGTAATCTTTTCACAGTGCTCAAATGCAAGATCTCCAGAGTTTTATATCCTGCTTGCAACTGAACTCTAAATGAAATAAAAGCCTTTATTTATTTAGTTAGTTAGTTATTTAGTTAGTTAGTTAGTTAGTTAGTTAGTTTCATTTTCCACAAAAATAAGAATACCCGGTACTTATTGAAACCCAAATAATTATCAGCATGACCAAGGACAATTAGAACAAAAAAGAGTAGCGGTGGATGGATTACGAAAAAAAAAAAAAAAAAAAAAAAAAAAAGAATCTGTGATCACTATTGAAAATGACCTAAAGGGGAATCTAAGAATTGAAATCTGAGCAAAATAGAATATATTCTAGAGTCATTCAATATTTTTTCCAGATTATGCAAGCTATACAAGTTAATTTCCAATAAGACAATTTTTAAATAAATATTGTCATGTTATATTTTACGATTTCTAATGGCTCCATTGATAGATTTTTAAATTTATATTTATAAAATGAACAATAAAATGTATAACTCAATGACCAACCTGCATTTAAATATATTTTATTGGTTAACTCATACTCTTACAGGTTTATTGCTGAGTATTCATTTTTGATATCAGTAATGTTGGCATTCTGACTTTTTCACCCAATCCCAATCCATAAATAACTTTAAAAAAATTTTTAAAGGACATGTTTTGTTTTTTCTTTTATATTTGTCAGTTAAATGGATTTCTTCTAAATATTATCCTTTGAATAGAAATAAAGGAAGTCACCCTCAATGTAAAACATTTACAGGCTTACCTCTGAGATATGGTCTGGTTTGGTCCCAGACCACTACAATAAAGAAAACATTACAAGGAGGTTAAATCAATTTTTGATTTCCCAGTGCATGTAAAAGTCATGTTGACACTAAATTGTGTTCTATTTAGTGTCCTGTCCAATAGCATTTTGTCTAAGAAAGCAATGTATGAGGCTTAATTTTAAAAATACCTTGTTGCTAAAAAATGCTATCATCATCTGACCTGTCAGTAAGTCACAATCATTCTGCTGGTGGAGGGTCTTTCTCTGAAGCTGATGGCTGCTGTCTGACGAGAGTGGTAGTCACTGGAGGCAGGGATGGCTGTGGCAATTTCTTAAGATGAGACAACAGTCAAGTCTGCAGCATCAATTGACTCATCCTTTCATGAACAGTTTCACTATGGCATGTGATGCTGTTGGACAGCATTTTATGAAGAGTAGAATTTCTTTCAAAACTGGAGTCAATCTTCTCAAACCCTGCTGCTGCTTTATCAGCTAAGTTTGTGTAATGCTTTAAATTCTTTGTTGTCATTCCAGCAATCTTCACAGCATCTTCACCAGAAGTAGATTCCATCTCCAGAAAATGCTTTCTTTGCTCATCCATAAGAAGCAACTCCTTAGCCTTTAGATTTTTATCATGAGATTGCAGCCATGCAGTCACAGCTTCCAGCTCTACTTCTAATTCTAGTTCTCCTGCTATTTCTACCACATCTGTTGTTACTTCCTTCACTGCAGTCTGATACCTTCAATTTGTGAAAAACGTGATATCTGAGAAGTGCAATAAAATGAGTTATTTTGTAATCATAAATTCAAAATTCTAAGTATTTTTCTTTTCTTTGTCCTGTTGTCCGATCTGGCATTATGATATCAAATAGATGTGTCTGGTCTTTGGAAAGGCAATGACTTTCTAAACCTACATCAGCTGAGATGAACACGTGGATGAATTCTTAATCTCTCCTCACTTTACTGCACAATCAAGCACTGAGATACTCTCATCTTCATCTTATCAAGTTAATCTTCCACT
>NW_027325683.1:300000-432500 GCF_048418805.1 Vulpes vulpes | reverse complement strand
TATCTATAAAATACAATTTTATTGTTAAATCCTAGAACCACAAATGCTCACCTGATTTTAAAATGTTTCAATAGGAGAGGATCCCTGGGTGGCTCAGTGGTTCAGCGCCTGCCTTTGGCCCTGGGCGTGATCCTGGAGACACAGGATCGAGTCCCACGTCAGTCTCCTGGCATGGAGCCTGCTTCTCCCTCCTCCTGTGTCTCTGCCTCTCTCTCTATGTCTATCATAAATAAATCTTTAAAAGAATAAAATGTTTTGTAGGAAAAAAGGAATATATACAATTTTTAAAATGTATAAACATGAATAACAATACAAAAGTCAAAGTAATTGGACCAATAGAATTTTAGTAAGAGTTAAAATGAGCTGTTTGAAAACCTACAAGTTATTTTCTTTTTTTTTTTTTTTAGATTTTGTTTATTCATGAGAGACACAGACAAGGAGAGAAGCAGAGACACAGACTGAGAGAGAAGCAGGCTCCATGCAGGGAGCCCAATGTGGGGCTGGATCCTGGGACTCCAGAATCATGCCCTGGGCCAAAGGCAAGCACTCAGCCTCTGAACCACCCAGGCGTCCCACCACAAGTTATTTTCACCATTTATCTTGCATTGGGTTACACAGAAAAATTATAATAGTATTCTACTCTCCATTCCAAAGCCATACTTTAATTAGAAAGCACTGTCTCTTCTAAATGTATATAAGTGATGCATGAAAATTTAATGTATGTATAGTAGCAATAAGACAGACATAACTGTAGAAATCCTATAAAGGCTATTAAAAATTAAGGAAAAGCAAAACAAATAGGTTTTAAGTCTCATCATCCATGTCATAATCATGATTCATCTACATATGTCCAACAAGGTCAATCTAGATCCGACTCCTATACTAATAATAACTACATTTATCAAAAATTTAAAATGTTGTTTAGATCTGTGGAGGTACTATTATGTCTTGTCTGTCTTTTGTTTTAAATAACAAAGGTAAAGCCCTCATTAGAATCAGTACATTTCCATTCATAGTCTGTTAATATGAGGAATGTTAGTCTTGATTTGTTTAATAGACAGAACTACACTAGGGTGCTGTTGCTTACATTCATGAACAATGTTTCATGAACAATGGCATTTTAAATGCTCTATTTAGACAGCTTCCTAGACAGCTGACTCATTAGAACCTCAACTGGTAGTATTTGGGAATAAGGAACAATTGAATGTTAACAGCATATTTCAGCAATATAAATAAGATCTTAAATAAGATGTTAGGGTAATCTAATTTGCAAATTTGAAAAAAATGAAAGAAAATATAAAAATGATAACAGGACAAAAATGTTACAAAGTAGTGCAAAGTAAAAATAGTTTAAAGAGTTTTTTCTCAAGGTCAGTATTTCTAAGAACTATACATATAATTCCCTTCTCACAATAAACTTTGGCTTATGTTATAGTATTATCCACATTTACAAGGTCACCTTGATAATAAATTTAAGTGTTAAGACTTCAACTCAAGTAGCTTGATATCAAAGATGATGCTCTAAACTATTAAACTATTATTAAATTACTTCTTTGTGTCATATTTCTAAATTATACGCTAAGTATCCAAATATCTAAGCAGTTTCATATATGTTAAGTACAGTAAATACAAATTTCGGTTCTTTTTAATAAGTTCTGTGAAAAAGAAATATGTTTAATGTTAATTATTTGGCCAACATTTATTACATAGCATTGGAAACTGAAGTACTTTAAAAAATAGGTTTTCTAGGTTATATACGTTATTAAAATTTTTTAACAAGCTATCCTTAGGATATCCTTAAGGATATTATATTAGATAAAATTTGCCAAAACTGATAATTTATTCCAATCTAAATAAATATATAAATATGTAAATATAATTCACACTGAAGATGCTGTTACCACTCAATGCATATATTATGTGTGATGTGATCTGTAGCTTTAACACATTCTTATGAGTAATAATGCATTGAGAATATTTTATGTATATGATTATAAATTCTGAGCACACTAAAAATGTTCAGATTGATATGAATAATGAGTAATTGTCAGCAGGAATGTTTCTAGATGAAAATATATATGATTTATTCTTAAGGCTGCATGACTATCTGAAAATAGGTAGTTACTCATGAGAAGTAGGACCATAGGAACATGACACTTACCATATTTTAATTTATATTATTATATCATTATAGTAGCAAAAGACCAAAGGCCTTTGAAAGAAAAAGCCGAGTTTTTTGTATTTGAAAGTGTATATTCATTTCACAATTATTTAATATGGAAGACGAATAGCATGCTGCTAAATTCAGAAACATTGTTTTGCAACAGGAAAAATATAGTTCCAAGGCTCCTTCTCAGTAATCTCACCCATAATAACATGCTTCTTTACTCACGTCGTTGATTCTAACTTCATCCATCTCCAGTTTCACCTAACCTCACATTCACCAGGAAAAACTGATCAGCAAGATCATGTCCTTTAGGAATTTTGGTCAAAAAAGAACAGGAGAGGAAGGATAGGATAAGCAGTCTCTGATTTTATTTTTAGTCTTAAACCTTTTTCCCCTCATTCTTTTTTGATATTTATTTGCAATAACAACAACAGCAACAAGAAAAACTAGATCCTTACTGTATATCTATTTCCGTTTTCTTCTCAAAGAAGCCATTATGAGAAGACATCCTTATAAGGACCTTTTGCTCCAAACATTGAAACTATAAACAAACTCTTAAGATTGTACTTGTTTAAACAAAACAGAAACCTAGTGGAATTAATAACCAGAAGCAACTAAGTGTCATTCCATACAAGAGAAATTTTGAAGCTTCATGAAATGTCAACTTGCATATAACATATAAAATACAAATGCTTAGACTGTAGGCTAATATTTTGTGGTGGGACAAGACATGCCATGAACACAGACGCACACACATACACACACATATTCATACCATGGATATATCTTCTGAGTAAACTCAAATGCAACTTAGAATGTGTTATCTGCAATCCCTACACTCCTGTTTTGCTATGAGAACTTGACTATTGATTTCCACTCAGAAAACTTCTTTGATTCAGAATATCAACATTTTTTACCTCTGCCAAAGTTGCAACTTTAATGTGTCTGAGAAATGCTGCTCTCTGGATGTCATCATCTATGTGATTTGACTGGCAGTAAAGGGCACTTAGTTAATGAATATTAGGAAATGGGAAGACCCAGCAATATGGGTAGCAAGCCACAATAATTTTGTTTGAAAAATGAGAATATGTCAAGAAGTGTTTCCCTATTCTATCAACAAACTTTCAACGTAGTGATGTTGCACCCTTAAAACCAAAGGTGCTGTAGCATCTTGATAGAAATTATAAAACACTTCAAAAATACAATTGCCAACACTAGTTATGAATTTTAACCTTTATCTGGAATATTTACTTCTAATTATTGAGAATTTTAGAAAAAAATCTCTGATAAATTTATCTGAATTCACTGAATTAGAAAATTAACAAAGCACTATAAAGTAATTCAAGGGAAAACATATACAATGAGTGTATAATAAGCTATCTCTTTCTGTGTGCATGCTTAGCATTACACACAAGATAAGGACCAATGTTTTGTTTTTACCTAAAGGTGCTTTCATTCCGGGGCTTTGAATTAATCATTATGTGTAATTAAAATGGTTTCTCACTATATACATGCAGCTTATTCTTAAGAGAATTCCCACGGACTCAAATTATTTTAAGCTACTTAAAAGGGAAGAAGTTCAGTTATATAAACTATTGGAGTGGTTTAAGGTTTAACACAGGGAAAATGTATCCAAAATAACCTCCTTATCACATGTGATTAGCTGTGAAGTTTTATTATTTTAATTTTGAAAAAGTTTATGACTGAATATTTCTCTTTAAATTATAATGACTGGGATCCCTGGGTGGCGCAGTGGTTTGGCGCTTGCCTTTGGCCCAGGGCGCGATCCTGGAGATGCAGGATCGAATCCCACATCAGGCTCCCGGTGCATGGAGCCTGTTTCTCCTTCTGCCTATGTCTCTGCCTCTCTCTCTGTCTCTCTGTGACTATCATAAATAAATAAAAATAAAAAAAATTTAAAATTAAAAAAAAATAAACTATAATGACTCCCTGGGAGATCCCCTCTGGTTTTCTGCCAACAACATAGTTCATTACAGATCAACTCATATCTTGTTGGAGAGCTCATGCAAACATAAGGATAATTCTGGAATGAAGTCAAGGATGATAGGTGTTACAGAAAGAAGATCTGTTTTAGGAAGGAAAGCGATAATGTCTGATTGCTAGAAAAGTATAAAAGCAATAAGGCACATGTTTGTCCAATACACAGCTTTGTCCAAAATTTATTCTATTAAAAGTGAAAGAAATAGAAAGGAAGAAAGAAAGAAAGAAAGAAAGAAAGAAAGAAAGAAGAAGAAGAAGAAGAAGAAGAAGAAGAAGAAGAAGAAGAGGAAGGAAGGAAGGAAGGAAGGAAGGAAGGAAGGAAGGAAGAGAAAGAAAGAAAGAAAGAAAGAAAGAAAGAAAGAAAGAAAGAAGAAAGAAAGAGAAAGAAAGAAAGAAAGAAAGAAACAAAGAGAAGAAAGAAAGAAAGAAATAAAGAAACCAAGTCTGAAAGTCTTGTGTGAAGAGTAAATGGCTCTACAAAAGTGTGAGAAGACATAAATTTATGAGTTTGGTCAGAAAACTTTTATCTCTGATTTTGTAAAAGAAAGTAAGACAAATTGTCAAAATGGTCAAGATATTTTATATTGTAGAAGAACACAGGCTTCTTTGCTATATAGTGTAGTATGATTAAGGAGAACATTTTGAGGAAAGATTAATAGTACATTAAAGACAAATACAAGGAAATGTTGCTTCATACAAGTCTAGAAAAATTTGTAAAATTTACAGCAAATTACATCAAGTGTAGACAGACAGGAAATTTGTATTACATAAAACAACTGGAACAAAATTTTAATAATAAGGCAAAAATCTTTCAACTACTATAATCTGTGCCAAACCTAAACATCCCAGGGAAATTCCCTCAAATGAGTTCTTGTATCGCATTTCTCAGAGAACTCTATGTACAGTTGACTCTTGAACAATGTGGGAATTAGGGGCACTGATCCCTGCACAGCCAAAAATAAATATATAACTTTTGACTCCCTTAAAACTTAACTACTAAACGATACTACTATTAACTGGAGTCCTTACTCATAAATGGTCAATTAACACATATTTTGCATATTATTGTCATACACCGTATTCTTAAAATAATGTAAGCTAGAGAAAATAAAATGTTATTAAAAGAAACATAAGGAGGATAAAATAAATTCATAGTACAATATTGTATTTATTTTTAAAAATCTGTATATAATTGGACCTGGACAGTTCAAATCTGTGTTGTTTAAGGATCAAGTGTAATAGTATTTATAGCTTTGAGAACCATGTGTGAATCAGACTCACTTGCTATGACTCCATGATCCAACTATGTGAGGAGGTAATGGATTTCAAGTCCAAACATTTATGAAGTCAACACTGGAATGTCAGAAGCAGAAACAACCAAAATATGAAGGAAAAATAAATAAATAAACAAAAACACCCAGATAAATAGATGATAGATGGATAGATAGATGATAGATAGATAAATAAAAATAAACACTGTCTTAAAATAGCAGGTAATAGACATATAAAGTCCACAGCCTCATGTTAGTTTCTCATTGGTGCCATACCATATTACATTATTACATATTTAGCGGATTATAATATCACAAAGTATTATGTTACCATTATGGAGATCAGAAGTATCGAAGTGATTTCACTGGGGTAAAATCTAAATATCGACAAGACTGGTTTCCTCTAGAGGTTCTGATGAGAGAAGTTCCTTGCTCACCTTTGTCAGCTTCTGGTAGCTGTGTGTATGATTTCGCTAGTGACCTCTTCTTCCATCTTCCACGTGCATCAGTCCCATCTCTATGTCCTATATCATATCCTCTTTGCCTCTGGATATGACACTCCTACGTCCCTCCTATAAGGACCCTTGTGATTCCATCAGATCCACCAGGGAGGGGTAACAGATAATCTCTCATTTCCAAAATCCTTGACTCAATCATATTTGCAAAGTCCATTTGTAAAAAAATTATTTAAATTCAGTTTGCCAACATATACTATAACACCCAGTGCTCATCTCATCATGTGCCCCCCTTAGTGCAAAGGCCTTCATGCCATATAAGATAACATTCACAGGCTCAAGAAGTGAAGATGTGGACATATTTTGGGGCCAGTTTTCATCCTACATCACCCCAATATGTAAATACGCATATTTTTAAATAACTTTAATATATTTTTAAATTACTTGATTCAACCTGTTCAGAATTTAATTACATATACTACCAGGCCACTACACTGAAACTTACTGTTTGAGAAAAAATGAATATATATTTTGATTTTTCAACGTTTATAAAATGGTATTAATGATAAAGCTTGGAACGATATGCATATGTTTTAGGACAAATTAAACTGACTTAGTTGGTCCAAGATACTTATACTACATAACCTTAGAAAAGGAGAAGGAAAGGCTTTTGCTTATGTCTTTAGGTTTCCAGTGAATTCCAAATTTAAGGGCCCAGTAATTACCAGGAGAAAATCAGACATTGCAAGTGAAAATAGATTTATCTCTATTTGTTGCTAGTGAATTCCTAAAAGCTCTTGGAGGAAAAACTAAAAAGAAATCTATAGGGAAAACATTTGAGAGAATTCCTCTGGGATATCAACAGAATAGTTCATGAGGTCAAATTTTGGTTTGCCATAAGGACACAAAAAGGACATTATCAATCCTTTCACTGCTACCATGGTCTTTTCAGTTATTTTAGTAGTGATAAATTGAGCTTGAATTAATTATTACCAAATTATTTCAAAAAATCTATGTTTGTGATTTAATGGCATAAGATTAGTGGGTTGCCCTGAAACCCCAAAAGGAACATGGAAATAAGCACTGTAACTTTTTTGTGTGTACTTTGATATCTGTTATCCAATGATAAGAACAACAACAAAAACAAGCCCTATGAGACTGCAGTGGCATAGACAATAACTTGTTTGCCTCTGGGGTGGTTGGCCTGTTCCTGTTCTTATCCAGATAACATTATTTCTTATCTGGATTATTCAGATTACTCACATATCTGCCTGTTTGTGCATCAAAGCTGGCGTTGGCACAGAAAACTAGGGTAACTTGACTCTGATATTTACATCACTTACCATGCAGCAGACTAGCCTGAGTATGTTCTCGAGGTGATGGCCTAGACACAAGAGAGCAAGTACTCTCAAAGTAGCCTTTCCTAGTGTTGGGTCTACTAATATGGAATTTTCAAGGCAAGTCTCAAGGCTAAACCTGGAATCAGAATGAAAAATGCAACAAAGTTATGGGCCATTAACTCAATCAATATAGAACATCTCAAATTGGAACATTTGATACACAAATTTGAGTATTTGCCCTAATAAGTTCATACAATTACTAATTTTTATAAAACAAATATTCAAGGAAATATTTTATAAGCATAAACAGAAGACTAAAGTCTCTTCTTGCTATTACAATCTATATGGAATTGTATCTTACTATTATGAGACATACATGATAAAGTATAATTTTTCCCCATGTTAATTTAGTAAAGCATTACCCTCATATTGTTTCTAATGTCACATTTTCAAATTTAAAAATGCCCTAATAATGTATCAATAATATAATAAATCATGTGTTAATTAAGCATATTGCTAAACTGATAAGTTACTTTCTGCTTCCTTGTTTGAAAACAAATTTAATAAAATACTATTTATTTCATAAAAAATAAAATATTGATTTTTTTTATTAATCCGATTTTGCAAATTTTTTTGTGGTTGGTATATTTCTTTATTTATTTTTAAAAGATTTTATTTATTTATTCATGAGAGGCACAGACAGAAAGAGAGGCAGAGACACAGGCAGAGGTAGAAGCAGGCTCAACGTAGGGAGCCCAACATGGGACTCGATTCCAGGTCTCCAGGGTCATGCCCTGGGCTGAAGGCGGCACTAAACTGCTGAGCCACCCGGGTTGCCCTGTAGTTGGTATATTTAAATAAAACTTTTTCTGAGGCTTTCACATCTGCATATAATGAAAATTTCAGAATTTTGTTTTCTGTGATATTGCATTAAGTATACATTTCATATATTTTTCTGAAAAACTACCGTTATTTTTTTCATTTACCAGATATATATATATATTAAACATTTGTCTGTTTATTTTTTTTAATTAATTTTTATTGGTGTTCAATTTACCAACATACAGAAAAACACCCAGTGCTCATCCCGTCAAGTGTCCACCTCAGCGCCGATCCGGGAACTCCAGGATCATGTTCTGGGCTGATGGCAGGTGCTAAACTGCTGAGCCACCCAGGGGTCCCATGACCACAATTTTAAACAGACAAATGAGAAGGAGGCATTTGTCTGTTTAAAATTGTGGTCATGGGACCCCTGGGTGGCTCAGCAGTTTAGCACCTGCCATCAGCCCAGAACATGATCCTGGAGTTCCCGGATCGAGTCACACATCAGGCTCCCTGCATGGAGCCTGCTTCTCCCTCTGCCTGTGTGTGTGTGTGTGTGTGTCTCTCTCTCTCTCTGTCTGTCTCTCATGAATAAATAAATAAAATCTTAAATAAAATAAAATAATAAAATAAAATAAAATAAAAAATAAAATATAAAATAAAATAAAATAAAATAAAATAAAATAAAATAAAATAAAATTGTGGTCATACAACAAAGAACAGAATAAAGTTCCTGCTTTCATTAAGTTTATGTTATATGCTCCTTTCAATTTATGAGCCTATTTATTTTGTCTATATTTTTATTCTAGTTCTGAATGACTGTCCTGTGTGTGTTTACATATATGTGTGTGTGTGTGTGTGTGTGTGTGTGTGTGTGTGTGTGTGTGTGTCTGTGCGCATGTTTAAAATGTTTACATCTCGTTCTAAAACTTGGCCTGAATTAAAAATGTTTTGGGGGATGTCTGGGTGGCTCAGCAGTTGAGCGTCTGCCTTCAGCTCAGAGTGTGATTCCAGGATCCTGGGATTGAGTCCCACATCAGGCCCCCTGGGGGAGCCTGCTTCTCCCTCTGCCTATGTTTCTACCTCTCTTTCTGTGTCTCTCATGAATAAATAAAGAAAATCTTTTAAAATTTTTTTTAAATTAAAAATTAAAATGTTATTGGAATTTTGTTTAATTAGTTAAAATTACTTTATTTCTGTCTTATATTTTAATTATCTTTCATATTTTATATACTCTTATGTCAGGCAAATTGTAGAGAATAAATACCGCAGCTCATGAGCATGTATATATGTGTGTGTTGTCTTTCTCAAATTATGTTAGAATTCCTTTGTTAGGAAAAAATATGTGAAAACAATTTCACTTTTTTGAATATGAAAAACCTCAGTTTAAAATTAATATATTGGGATCCCTGGGTGGCGCAGCGGTTTGGCGCCTGCCTTTGGCCCAGGGCAGATCCTGGAGTCCCGGGATCGAATCCCACGTCGGGCTCCCGGTGCATGGAGCCTGCTTCTCCCTCTGCCTGTGTCTCTGCCTCTCTCTCTCTCACTGTGTGCCTATCATAAATAAATAAAAAAAAATAAATAAAAAATAAAATTAATATATTAGAGTAATTACATATTTTCCTCAGTAATGTCTTTACCTAAAATTAGAAGCCGAATGGACTAGCTTTGTAGAGTCACTGCAGTCTAAGCTTTCTTCCTTCCACTCATTGTGGCTTATTTCATCACAAAATTATTTGTAAAGAAGAACAATGTGGTAATACTGGGTACACTGCTCCTCAACACACTAACCAATTTCCCATCTTCGTCAAAGGGGTGAATAAAATTATGTCAACATTGCTAAAAAGCCACTTGTATCTGAAAGAATCTGTGCATTTTTTGGTAGAGTTGACAGCAGTCACAAGCTTTATATAAATGATATTAAAGTCCTTTTACAGTCGTTTTTATTTTCTGTGACTATGTTGTTAAGATCTATAACTCCTCTGTTTGCAAACTGACCCTCTATTGAATGCTCGTGACAGATAAATTGCTATTGTTCTTAATCAATAAAATAAGCCGTCTTTTTAGTTTCTTAAATCTAGACTCTGATACTACCTTTCAAGGTTGTTGCTTTTATTATTATTTTTTTTAACAGGCTGAGTTTGGAAAATTTTCTCTCCTATTTTTTTTTCTAAAAGCTATTCTTCACACATATACTGGTTTCACAGAAGTTCCATATTATGTTGTATTTATTGAATAAGGTTGAATAAACATTTCACTCAAGAAGGTTGTATTATGGTAAAAAACATTATATTTTCTCATGTCTTTATAATAGGATCTACCGATTCTTCAAAGAGAAGTGAGGAATGCAGAGGAAGGTAAAACCCTAAGAAAAGGCTCTGAGGTCTTCATTACATAATTATCTTTCAAACACTCCTAAAATCTCTGAGAAGGACTTTATTTAAACATATAAGCTACAACAACTTTAACTTCATTGAAAATTGGAATAATAAGAGAAATCATACCTATAGATATCTCAACAATCTTTGGGAATTTTAAGAATCAACAATCTTTGGGCAAACTCCTTGAGTTCGTCTGAGAAAAAAAAAAGAGTCTCATTTAAATCTATGATGCTATTATGAAGGACTGGGCTTGAGGAGCTGATCACTGTATTTAGAAGGTAGTCCTTGAAAGTTAGAAGCTAGTTCTTGAATTCTTTTTTATCATCAGTCTAAACGCTGTAACCATTTTTCAAAATTGTTTCTGTTTTGTGCCGGAGAGCTTTCTTTCTTTTTTTCCCCCAAATTTGTATTTAAATTCTAGTCAGTCAGTACACAGTGTAGTGTTAGTTTCAGGTATAAGATTTAGTGATTCATCACTTACGCACATCACCCTGTGCTCATCACAAGTGCTCTCCTTAATACCTATCACCTATTTAACCCATCCCCCCAACGTCCCTTCAAGCAACCCTCATTTTGTTCTTTATAGTTAAAAACCTGTTTTATGGTTTGCCTCTTTTTTGTTCTATGTTCATCAGTTTTGTTTCTTAAATTCCACATTGAGTGAAATCATATGATATTTGTCTTTCTCTAAAAAAGACAAATTATTATTTCCCTTAGCATAATACACTCTAGTTCTATTCACATGCTTGTAAATGGCAAGATTTCATTCCTTTTGATGGATGAATAATATTACATTGTGCATATATACCACCTCTTCTTTATCCAGTCATCAGTCAATGAGCATTTGGGCTTTTTTCATAATCTGGTTATTGTTGATAAAGCTGCTATAAGTGTCAGGGTGCATGTATTCCTTTGAAGCAGTATTTTTGTAACCTCTGCATAAATAGTGAAATTGTTGGATCACAGGGTAGTTCTATTTTTAACTTTTTGAAGAACCTCCATAGTTTTTTTTTTTTAGATTTTATTTATTTATTCATGAGAGACACACAGGGAGAGGCAGAGACACAGGCAGAGGGAGAAGCAGGCTGCTTGCGAGGAGCCTGATGTGGGGCTTGATCCCAAGCCTGGGAAAATGGCTTGAGCCTAAGGTAGATGCTCAACCACTGAGCCACCTAGGTACCCCACCCCTAATGTTTTCCAGAGGGGCTATACTAGTTTGCATTCCCACCAACAGGGCAACAGGGTTCACCTTTCTCCACATTCAACCCCTGTGGTTTCCTGTGCTCTTAATTTTAGCCATTCTGACAAGTGTGAGATAATATCTCACTTGTAGTTTTGATTTGTATTTCCTTGATGATAAGTGATGTCGAGCATTTTTTCATGTGTCTGTTGACCATCTGTATGTCCTTGGAAACATGTCTATTCATGTCTGCTGCCCATTTTTAAACTGGATTGTTTGCTTTTTGGGTGTTGAGTTTGATAAGTTCTTTGTAGATTTTGGATACTAGCAAATATCTTCTCCCATTCCGAATGCTGCCTTTCAGTTTTGTTGACTGTCTCCTTCACTGTGCAGATGGTTTTTATTTTAAAATTCCAGTTAACATCATCCTTAATGGGGGAAATCTGAGAACTTTTCCTGTACAGTTAGGAACAAAACAAGAGTGTCCACTCTTGTCACTGTTACTTAACATAGTACTAGAAACCCTACCCACAGCAGACAACAAACAAAAAGAAAAAAAGGAATCCAAATGAGTAAGGAAGAAGTCTAACCTTCACATTTGCAGATGGCATGCTACTCTATGTAGAAAACCCAAGACTTCACCAAAAAAAATTGCTAGGACTGAGAAATGAATTCAGTAAAGTCACAGGATATAAAATCAGCTTATAGAAATCTGTTGCATTTCTATACACTGATAATGAAGTAGCAGAAAGAAAAATCAAGGAGGGGTGCCTGAGTGGCTCAGTCAGCTGAGAGTTTGAGTCTTAGTTTCTTCTTAACTCATGATCTCAAGGTTCTGAGACTGAGCCCCACATTGTGCTCCATGCTGAGCAAGGAGTCTGCTTCTCACCCTCTTACTCTCTCTCTTGCCCCCTACTCTTTTTCAGTCTCAAATAAATAAATCTTTTTTTAAAAAAGAAAGATAAGTCAAGGAATCCATCCCATTTACAATTGTACCAAAAATCATGGATGTCTATGAATCAACCTAACCAAAGAGGTATAAGATCTGGGGCCCAAAAACTAAAAAACACTGATGAAAGAAATTGAAGAGGACATAAAGAAATGTAAAGACATTCCATGCTCATGGGTTGGAAGAATAAATACTGTTAAACTGTCTATACTACCCAAAGCAATCTACATTTTCAATAAAATTTCCATCAAAATACTACCAACATTTTTCACAAAGTAAAGAAAACTATCCTAAAATATGTATGGAACCAGAAAGACTTCAAATAGTCAAAGCAAACTTGAAAAAGAAAAGTGAAGCTGGAGGTATTGAGGAAATGGGACAGCCACACACAAAAGAATGAAACTGGACCATTTCTTTCACCATACAGAAAAATAAATTCAAAATGGATGAAAGATCTACATATAAGATAGGAAACCATCAAAATCCTAGAAGAGAACAGAGGCAGTAACCTCCTTGATAATTGCTGTAGCAACTTCTTACTAGATACATCTCCTGAGGCAGGGAAAACAAAGGTGAGAAATAAACTATTGCCAGAGAACTTTAAAATGGTAGGCTATAAAAGTGCTAGATATTAATTATGTAACTCTGGGTATTAAAAAAAACTGCAGATGTAATGTGCCAAAGGGCTGGTGACAGTCCACTTTATATGCATTAACTGCCACCACAAGGAGCAGAGATCTCTATACAAATTTTATGTGAAAGCATGGCAGGCCATAAACTATATTTTAACTCGATCTTCATATAATCTATCCAATTCCTACTATAAAAAGATAATAAATCAATTAACTAACACCTTTAGAAACAAAGTATGAGAATATTTTCACAGATCTTTGTATCATTCTATAATTATATACATAGAGAACATATTTAGAAAGTGTGAAATATAAGACTGAAGAGAGAGAAGGCAATTTCACTGATAAAAATGAAAGTTAATTGTAAATGCAAAACACAGTAGTGGGAGCTGTCAAAGTATAGAAACAAAATCTCATAAGTAATAAAAAAAAACTACACATCTCTAAGGTACTCATTGTGAAAAGTAGGACTTTTCAACCAAATCAATTTTGGCTTTCTAAAAATATAAATACTTAAAATAAAAATTTCAATTTAATTCAAGATTTTCTTTAAAAAATATACCTCTGTGTTTTTCACATTTTCAGGTATTTAGGCAGGTTTTTTTAAAACTTTATTTTAAATATGCTGCTGTTGACATTGTAAAAGTTCTTCCATTAAGGAATCCAGGATACTTAGAGTTGCACATAATTATGTTTCTGCCACAGCATACAAGTGGATAGTGTCCTGAACAGTGCATTACATTGTTTCATGTTAACTGAAAGTCACAGAATGTCCAACATAGCATCTTCTAGAAATACAGCATTTGTTACACATAAGATTGATAGCAAAAAGAAATGAGTACATATTCTCCCAGGGAATTAGGGTATCTGCAATACAGCCTGAGAGAAAGATAAACAGTTGCAGCGTCTAATTTTTTCTGACAAGCATATGATGAAATATAAGAAAGTTTGTTGAGGTCAAAGAGCCAATACCTCTTCAACAAAACCAAACACAGAAAATGTTTAGATTACCATGAATCTAGATTTATCTGAATAATTTTCTAGTTTTTTTTTTTAATTTTTTTTTTATTTATTTATGATAGGCACACAGTGAGAGAGAGAGAGGCAGAGACACAGGCAGAGGGAGAAGCAGGCTCCATGCACCGGGAGCCCGATGTGGGACTCGATCCCGGGTCTCCAGGATCGCGCCCTGGGCCAAAGGCAGGCGCTAAACCGCTGCGCCACCCAGGGATCCCAATTTTCTAGTTTTTAAAAGCAATTTAACAATCCTGCCCTAGAGGTAAGTACTCAAGCAAATTTGATATCAGATCCTGAGAACTCCTATAAAAATTCCTAGACTCACCCTAATTTATTCTGAACTACCCCTCCTCTCAAGGTCACTCATCCTCCGTTGAATATGGAGAATTTCTGAATCGGTGAAACTATAGGGTGATGATGATCTGATCTTTTTGAGCTTGATAGCTCAGCTGAGTTGCCTAAATCCTGGACAGAGTATCTAGATAATGCTAGATTTATAAGTCTCATAAATTAGGAACTTTGAGGTCTTATGTTTTAATTCATGTGACACTGAAAATGCTCTATTTGGAAAACTGAGCATTGCTTGTGCAAGGTCCTGCCAAGCATTCTACATATTAGCCATTCTATGATGTAATCAAAAATCACAAATTGCAGAGGATTATAATATATGTAGCAACACTGTTACCTGTATAAGATTGTACTTGTAAAATTTAAGCCGCTTATACTACCTTGTGGCTTTTTATAAATTTGTCCTCATTATTGGACAATATATAAAATATTATAATTCTAAGTGAAGTAGGACTTTAGATCTGTTTGTAATTTGCATAATGGGATAATCACATGGGAGACTTTGACTTTATATCCCCTGGCTGTGTTTTTACGTTCTGTTTATTTAAGACACTATAGAAATTGTTAGGGTGCAGTCACTTCTAGGGGCCTTTAAAGAGATTGATATTCTTTATATTGCTCAAATTTATTTCTCCTAAGGAGATTTTATCTTTTTGATAATAAGTGGACAGTTGCTTCAAAGTATTATTTTTTTATGTAGCTGTAATTATCGCCATTTCTGTTCTACTAGAATAGATATACAAGGACTTGGAATTAATAATCTAAAGCAAAAGTGAACATAACATTTTCTAATTAAAATAGTGCTGCAGCACTCATGGATACATACAAGAGTTCTACAATTAGGACCTGGTGTGTACAGGAAAAGCTGTGCTTCTGAGCTTTGGGGAACTGCTGGTTTTTTAAGAGAGGTGAAGTATATTCTTTAATGCCTAGTTTTTACTATGCATTTTTTACAAAAAAAAATTCTCTAGAAATTCTTAGTTTATTAGCTCCACTTTTTCCTCAATAAGCCTCATTTCTGAAATTGCAATTTTAATGTGTTAGAAACTAAAAGAAACCTAAAAAATAAAATAAAATAATGTGCTAGAAACTTCTTCACCCACATATATTTCCACACTTTCTCCTTTTTTTAATATTTTTTTTAATTTTTATTTATTTATGATAGTCACAGAGAGATAGAGGCAGAGACACAGGCAGAGGGAGAAGCAGGCTCCATGCACCAGGAGCCCGACGTGGGATTCGATCCGGTGTCTCCAGGATCGCGCCCTGGGCCAAAGGCAGGTGCCAAGTCAGGCGCCAAACCACTGCGCCACCCAGGGACCCCCCTCTGTTCAGTTCTTAAAGGGATAATATTAAGGTATTGGAACCCAGATTCATATCTGAAGCATAAAATCGTCTTGCAAGCTCACTCTGGTTGTTGGCAGAATTCACTTCCTTGTGATTATAGGACTGAAGTTTTTGTTTTCCTGTTATCAGCTGAGGACAGCTCTCAGCTCCTAGAGGCTACACATGTGCCTTGCCATGTTGCTTCCTTCACACTGAATTCTCTCAGGTTTCAATCTCTTTCTTCTGGAATATTATAGTTCCCTTTAAGGATCACCTGATTAGGAGAGGCCCACCTAGGATAATCCCTTCTTAAGGTCAAGTGTACCATATTGACATAACATAATCACACAGATTGTTTCCCATTTTATTCATAAATCCTGCTCATACTCAAGGAAAAGAAATTATACAAGGCATGCATATCAGGGGGTAGAGATCTTGGGGGCCAGATACAACAATACTTAGTTATTTTTGTGGATGTGCATCCTGAATGAGAAGAACTAAGTAGAATAATTTCCTGATTTTTGAAATGGTGCCTGGTTTTACTACTGTTTTCCAAAATGAAATTGGGTAAAAATATGGAGAAGTGGAGGTTATGGACAAATTGTGAATTTAATTTCAACTTTAATGCATGAGATGTCTTCAAGGACTTCAAATATGTCATTGCTAATCTTGGGGGGAAAAAGACAATCAGCTATCTGCATCTACTTTTGGGGACTGGCTAACTTGTACACTCTTCTTATTTCACATGTACACTCTTTTTATCATAAATTCTGAAGATCATATTAATGGGTAGGTAAGGCTGGGTTCTCTGTTCAGTTCTTAGAGGGCTAATATCAAGGTATTGACACCCAAATCCATATCTGAAGCATAAAATCATCTTGCAAGCTCATTCATGTTGTTGGCAGAATTCACTTCCAATGATGTGGGAAAACTCTAAAAAACGCTTTGAAATTTAATGTATTGGATGAGAATGGACAGGTTTTTGAGGAGATTTACTTTATATGGAAATCCCAGTGAACAGTGTATTCCCTATATCTTCTAGACATACCCTTTACTATATGCCTTGATATACAATGATTTAAGTTGGATTCTTAAGACAATGGACCAGAAGCTTCTACTAACAGAAGCTGTATTTCCTTCCATTTTTACTCCATTTACAAAAAAGATTACTCTCCCAGTTTCTAATCTACCTATCTGGATTATGTTTCTTGGATTGACTTTCACTTTTTAGTATTTTTAAATCCTCAATCTTCATCTCAACTTTCCCTATTGAGTCACTTTTGAATTTTGGTCCTTGTTTTGAGTAACAGGTGTCTTATGTGATTTCAAATACCTAATCTTCAAATGAAAGCAGAAATAAAATTCCCTTGTGACCTTAAGATAAATCAAACATGTTCTGTTACAATATCCTTTCATATGCAGCTCTTGGGGATGATGGACTTCTTTAGAAATATCTTTTGCCTGCATCATTCATTCCTACCTGAACAGAAGCCACTAACAGCTGGATAATTTTATTTGTCCAGACTGTTTTAGTATTGATTAGATGCTATTAGTAGTGAAAACACAAAGAAAAATTTTAATTTGATTTTACTCCCTTGACTCTTAAGAATTATGAAATTTGGTGATTATAAGATTGTCAGTGATTTTGAGAGTGGAGTTTGAGTAGTATACTGCTGGCAGAAGCCAGAAAGCCAAAGGCTAAAGATAGATATTATTTCTAGAGTGATCTTTGACAAAACAACTGGTTAATCTCTGATGATTTTGACCATCCATATTTATTGGAATAAAAATAAAGTCTCTATTATATGTCAAAAGCCACAAATAAATATAGGGTTAGTTGCTATAATCCATTTATTTGAAGGCCTTTGACATTCTAGTGGCGTTACTCATTTATCCAACTCAAAATCATGCAGTGAAGCACACCTTCAATGGAACTTTTTTTTTTTAAGTACACTTTCTTACTTTCTTCTTCTTAGGCTACAGTTTTACAAAATACTGATTAGAAGCTGTACTTATATTATTTGATTTGCATTTATTTTCTTAAATGATTAAAATGCTTGGTAGATAAAGTATTAGTTTGAGAGCCCATCTCAGACAATTTTGTAAATTCAGAAGTCAAAAAAGAGAGCTGGCTTGATTCAAGTTGTTTAGTAATTAAGCCTAATTTGGCTTAATGTTGGCATAGTCAACAATCTCCTTGTAAAGAACTTTTCCACTTGGTTTTCTTTGAAATTTATCCTAATCTATGTTGATTTGCCAACCAGGCAGTCCACACAGGAAACTTGATCAGGAAGTAAGAGATACTGGACAAACTGATCTGACTTTTTATAATATAGATGAATTTTCCATTTATAAAAATATTTTGGGATGTTATCCATCAACCAGTTCCCTGGTTCTACCATTTAAGTTTTTGAATCATTTTAAGACTCTAGGGAGCCATAATAGAAACATAATGCTGAAGCATTTTCCTTAAACTTTGTTCCAGAAGATGGAACAAACTTTATTTTAGATTTTTAAATCTTAGCTTATTTAAATAGCCAAGTCAGTTTATAATATGTTACTACAGTGCTAATATTAAGGTTACTGATAGTAAATTTCTTAAAGTAGGTCAGGGAAGAGATTTACAATCACTTAATAGGTACCATCAACACTGTGGCCTAATCTAATGTCTTAGATTGGGCTCCCTGAAAGCAGAGCTTGAAAAGGAAATTTCTGATTGTGTGGTTTTGAAAGGAGTATGTGGGAAACAAGATAGTATAGGGGAAAAATCTGAGTGTGATTTTAGAAACTAGCCATGGGATGACCTCTTAGGAGAGTAGTAAACATCAATTCCATCATAGATTTAAAGCAAGAAGTACTTTTTGGTACCCCATGTCAATCAACAATAGGCTGAGGTATGGAGAAGAGGAAGCACACAGCCACCCAGGAAAGTGAGGTCTATTTCTATACCATAGGCTACTTCCCTCTCCATACAAAGGGATAACAAGAGATCATGTCAGACAATGTTCATTGGGAGGATTTCCTCCCACCAAGTTTCTAGACTA
Source organism: Vulpes vulpes (assembly GCF_048418805.1). Taxonomy (NCBI): domain Eukaryota; kingdom Metazoa; phylum Chordata; class Mammalia; order Carnivora; family Canidae; genus Vulpes; species Vulpes vulpes. Next base: position 413,567 of record NW_027325683.1, on the reverse strand, counting down.
TCAATAAGTGTGTCTATAAGCCAATCACACAGCTCATTTCCCCAGATTTTCCACTTTGGAATTAGGACCTTGGTGTGTATAATAGTATTCAGTTCACTCAGAACAGTTCTGGCTTCATAGCCACTTGGCAGCTCATTGTAAAATGTTCCATATCAGAGTTTAGTAGCATATTAGAAATTTTTTATAGTCTATAATTTTCTGATAAAGACAGCATTACTATGTTCTAGAGCTTGAGTTCTGCACTGTGACTTTCCTATTGGGGCTTGACAGAAGCATCTTGTCCTTTTCTAATGGATATCTCTAACACCATAGGATCTATCAAGTCACATGGCCCAATCAGTCTTGTTTGTATAACAGTCTTACCTTACCGTACCTTACCTTACCTTACCTTACCTTACCTTACCTTACCTTACCTTATCTTACCTCTCCTCTATTTATTGTTTGGGGTGTCACTCAACAGTTTCAGCATACATATTATCTAATAAATATGCTTGAGTGGTGGTTTCAAGAACAGAATACATTGCCTCTCAAACTTAGAGGGCTATCTTAATGGTAGAAATTGCATGGTGCAATACAGTACTTTTTAACCTTCTAGCATGGTCCAGACCACTAGACCCAAAAGTCTGCTAACTTGAGGGTCCTAAAATTGTGTAGTTTTATTCTCATTCAATGGATTTAGTATCTTATGAAGGAATAATATATAATATATAATATATAATATATAATATATAATATATGTATTATCATACTGTTATAGAGGTCAGAAGTCCATAATAAGTTTTACTAGGGTAAAATCAAAGTGTAAGCAGGACTGGTTCCTTTTGGAGGCCATAAAGCAGAATTTGCTTCTATGCCTTTTTAAGTCCCTACTGGCCACTTTGGTTTGTACTTCCTTTCCCCATCTTCAAAGCCAATCACTCCAGTCACTTAACTTGCCTCTAAAATCACAACGTTCTGAGTCTTTTCCCTTGTTGCCAATGGGTCAGGCCCTATGACTGCCATTCAGCTCAGATGTGCTTTATATAACTATGACAAATTAGTATCTCACATTAAATGTGAAAGGCGTATCTTTTATACAGGCCTATCTCAAGACTCAGAGTTCACTTCTTTCCTATTAATGTCCTGATTTTGCATAGGAGGTTTGCTCAAGGTGGAAATTCATTGTCCTCTGAAGTTTTGGCACACAAAGAATTAAGTTATGTGCCTGATCTTTAGCCATGGCTGACCTTTACAGGCAGGAGATAAGTCTAAGTGCTGCCAAGGAAGAGCTCTAAGTCACACATGTTGTTTTAAGTTGTTAACTAACAGATTTGAACTACAATACTTCTTTTAGAAGCATCAGTGGTGCTCAGCAGCAGCCATTCAATAACAAATCCTTATAGTTGCTATTTTTCTGAAGCTTCTCAAACACCCCAGGTAGAGCACTTTTTTTCTTTCCACTTGTATCTCACCCCAATTTATCACAGTTGAAAATTTAAGCAACTTCACATGCTACAACATGCCAAAGACCACCAATGTCAACCTACTATAAGTAATAGAGTCTTCTTTCCTATCCAGGTGGTAGACCCACCTTCTTCAAGTCTGCTTCTTAGGTAAAGTTTCCTTAAAGCAGAGTCCAGAATGGGAGATCATCTGGAAACTAATAATTGAGGGAATGCTGTCAGACAAAAAGTAATGAGGGAAGTATGTTAGAGTAGAAAAACTAACCCAAATCCCTGTCTTTTTAGTAATTACATGTAAATTACAATTATATGTAAAAGAATGAAACTGGACCACTTTCTTACAGCATTGACAAAAATAAATACAAAATGGATTAAAGCCCTAAGTGTGAGACTTGAAACCATAAAACTCCTAAAAGAAAACATAGGGAGTAATGTCTTTGACACTGGCCTTAGCAACATTTTTCTAGATATGTCTCCTTAGGCAAGGGAAGCACAAGCAAACATAAACTATTGGGACTGTATCAAAATAAAAAGCTTTTGCATAGTGAAGGAAACCATCAACAAAATGAAAAGGCAAACTACTGAATGGGAGAAGTTACTTGCAAATGATAGATCCAATAAGAGGCTAACATCCAATATATATATATATATATATATATATATATATATATATATATATATATATATTTATTTATTTATTTTTAATAAAATCTTTTTTAAATTTTTTTATTTTTCAAATTTTTTAATTTATTTATGATAGTCACACTCTATCTTATGATAGAGAGAGAGAGAGGCAGAGACACAGGCAGAGGGAGAAGCAGCCTCCATGCACCGGGAGCCCGATGTGGGATTCGATCCCCGGTCTCCAGGGTCACGCCCTGGGCCAAAGGCAGGCGCCAAACCACTGCGCCACCCAGGGATCCCCAAAATATATTTTAAAAATACTTATACAACTCAACAACAAAATAAAACAAAACCCAAAAAACAAAACCAAAAACAAAACCCTGAAATAATCATATTGAAACATGACCAGAGGACAGAAATAGACCTTTTTTCCCCAAGAAGATTTACATATGGCCAACACATGCAAAGATGCTGAACATCACTAATCATTAGGGAAATGCAAATTAAATCCATAATGAGATATCACCTAGTACATATGCCAGAACAACTAGGATCAAAATGATAAGAAATAAGTGTTGGCAAGAATGTGGAGAAAAAAGAACCTTTATGTATTGTTGGTGGGAACATGAATTCGTGCAACCACTGTGGAAAACAGTATGGAGTTTCTTATAAAAATTAAAAACAGAAATACCATGTGATCCAGTAATTCCACTACTGTGTATTTACTCAAAGATAATAAAAATATGATTTAAAAAGATATGTGCACTCCTATGTTTATTGGAACATTCTTTACCATAGCCAAGATATGGAACCAACCCAAGTGTCCATTGATAGGTGAAAGGATAAAGAAGGATAAAGAAGATGTGGAACTTATATATATTGCATTGACATGGATACACCTAGCAGGCATTATGGTAAGTGAAATAAATCAAAGGAAAGACAATGCCATATTATTTCACCTATATGGAATCTCAAAAAACAAAACAAGTAAAAACAAAAATATATAAAAAGCAGAAGCAGACCCATAATACAGAGAACAAATTGATAGTTAACAGGAGGGAGTAGGGTGGGGGTTGGGCACAATATGTGAAGGGGATTGGGGGGTACAGGCTTCTGATTATGAAATGAATATGGCACTGGGATAAAAGGTAAAATATAGGGAATATTGTTAATGGTGTTGTAATAGCATTGTATGGTGGCAGATCATAGCTATACTTGTGGTGAGCATAGCATAATGTTGAGTCACTATATTGTACACCTAAAACTACTATAACTGAGTGTGTCAACTATACATCAATAAAAATAAATTAAAAAAATAAGCAAGTAAACAAAAACAGACTGGTGACAGATAAAAATGTGCACTTAAAAAAAGGAATCATGTCTTTTAAAGCAATAATGAGAAAAAGTACAGTTAACAAATAGCTAACCCTAATTTTTGTTTCGGCTGAGGAACCAGCTATACTCTGATAACAGAAGGAAGTGTTCTGGAGCACTAACTACATCAGAGAGCTAGTCTACCTTTAAATAAGGAAACCAGTTTTGTACCTTCTTATTACTCAGCCACTGTCCATGTTGACTGGGGAAGGGAAAAGGAAGGGAGAGATATAGCCTCCAGGGGAAATGGCTCCATTGGCTGAGGCTGCAGCCGTGAGCCATTACTGGTCAAGCCTCACAGCTGCTGGAAAATGGATTGGGGCTGGGAGGGTAACAGCATCAATCTCTACATAACATTTCATACTCATAACTTAATCTTTACTTTGACTTTCTTAGATATGTACAGCTACATAGCAACTGGGGTACTTCATGTGGACAAAAGACATCTTATGTAATCTTGTTTGATTTACATTGTTCAGATAGCAAATCCATACAATATAAATTACTCAGATGAGGGTCAATCCCCACTTTCACTTTGGGCTGTGATATTCTATACGTTAGCTTTGCTCATATTACACTGTGTGAAATAAAGATGTGGCTATCACCCTGTTATTAAGATCATCCAAGGTAAATAACTTGGGCCCCAAATTTGCTTTTCTTTTCTTGCTTGAGTGAATCAATTCATCTGTTTAAATTGATAAAAGTCAGCTTTTGGTTCTAGTATACTGGTCTGAACCTGACTGGGATTGGTTTTCTGCATGACATCAAACAGTTTAGAAGAAAAGCTAAAAATCAGGTGATTCAAATGAAAAAAAAAAAAAGTATGTCATCCCACTGTCCATACAAGACCAATCAAATGATTTCAGCCACTTTTTCTAATTGGTGATTAGTAATGAAATCATGTTTTCATTTAATTTGTATGGTTTCTGTTCCCTTGAAGATAGCTGATTTGATTTGACAGTATTTTTCTCACCCAGGGAAATGTGATTGCCTTTTTGCTTTTTTGGAGAATAGCAGTATATCAGAATTAGATTCTGAAATCATATTAAGGATGAGTTTTCTTTAATTCTTCAATTTGAAATTATACACTCTGCTTATTCTTTTTTACTTTAAAATATGGAGTCTTGAATCACTGGTCTAAAAGATCATTTTCAAAAAAATATATGGTATATCATTATCTTGGACTATAAAGAAAATAGTGTAATTCATAGAGCCAAGGCATTCCTACAGGGCATTGAGTCACAATGTCTCTGTGTTCCTATTTAACAGATTAATGTATTAGAATTTATGTTTAGTATTTGGGAAAAGTGATTATATACCCCTTACATTTTTATTTAGGAGACCAGAATTTTATTACTAAGGAGAACAACCCTTTAGCATTTTTGAAGGCTTTTTACTTTCTAGGTGATAATAGGTTAATTGGTTCATTAATAATTTAAAGCATTCACTTTGTGAGGCTTTTAGTGAAAAGAATTATTCAAAGGCTAACCTTTTTACTTCTGAATTTTAGGCTTCATATCATCTGATGAAATACTTTGTAATTTCCCACAGACCTAAGAAAATGTTTTGTTTTGCTTTTTTTTTTTTTTCTAAATGGAAATTTTTCTAGAATTTACAGAAAACAAATAAAAATATTTCTCTAAGGAAATATCTATATGGTATTTAAGACTACTTTATTATTTTTATTTTTTAGACTATTTTAAAAATAAAGGTTTTGCCCTGGAGCAAAAACACTTTTTATAAATTACCTAACTGCGCTTCAAACACTGAGTCTTCATCTACTTTGCACAACACACATTATCATATATCTTTTAGAGAAGAAATATTTTTATGGGAAACTTACAAGTGTTACAGGACGAATAGTGGTCCCTACCCCCCAAAAGTACACACTGAAGGAAAAAGCCATTTGGACACAATATTTTGGGGGTAATTAAGGTTAAATAGTTCATAAGGGTGGAGGAGCTCTAATCAAATAGGACCAGTATCCTTTTAAGAGGAAGAGACATCAGAGATCTAGTCTTTCTGTGAGCACAAAGGAAAGGTCTTGTTAGGGCACAGTGAGAAGATAGTTATCTGGAAGCCAGGAAGAGATTTCTCAACAGGAATTGAATTTTCCCAGAGACAATAAATTTCAGTTTTTTAAGCCACTTAGTCTATGGTATTACTTTGCAGCCCAAGTAGACTAATGCAGCAAGTAATTGATGACAGTACCCTAACTTCTCAATGACTCATTCACACTTACTACATATTAGATACTTTTTTTCTTGGGGCACCTGGGTGGCTCAGTGGTTGAGCATCTGCCTTTGGCTCAGGTCGTGATCCCTGGGGTCCTGGGATGGAGTCCCACATCAGGCTCCCCAGAGGGAGCCTATTTCTCCCTCTGTCTACGTCTTTGTTTCTCTCTGTGTCTCTCATGAATAAATAAATAAATAAAATACTTTAAAAAAATTTTCTTCTTCAGCCCTGGTATACATTGGTAGAAAATAACTGATTAAAAATAAAAATAATGAGTTCTATTTGCTGACATCATATGGACACCAATAGTGACAGATAATTTATTGATTTTGGCATGGAAAAAGTACTTCTATAATTATTGATAAAATACTTTGTAGGTCAGACTAACTTCCCATGCATTGATTTCTCTTTTTCTTTCACTCTCTCTAAAGATACCTTATATTTAAAATATGCAAATTATTTTTACTACTTTCTATATATCATGGATAGTCCATTCATCATAGGAGTATTTACATCACTGGACTTGGCTAATATTACAAATTAGATCTTTTCCTCCACTATGCAAAGGGCCATTTATTAGATTTTTGCTAGCATATCACTATTTAATATGTCTTCAAAATTGAGCCAGAAGCAATGAGGAAGTACAAACAAATATATGATATAGCTTTTAGTTTTGAGACTTCAATCTAGAAAAGAAAATAAAACTCATATGCTTGATAAGCATATTGCAAAATGAACTCCTATTTCTGACTTTATTTTTTTCCCAGTTTTACTTGGAAATGCCAAAGTTTTACAAATCAACTGTATAATCTTCCATTTCAACCAAAAATATATGCCAGTGTATCCATGTCTTTGTCAACACTTGTTATTATGTGTCTTTTTCCTTTTCTTTTTCTTTTTATTACAGTCATCTTAGGAGTGTGAAGTGGTATTTCATTGTTGTTTTGATAATGACAACTTATGATGTTGAGCATCTTTTTATGTGCTAAATGTTTATTCAAATGCATTGCCCATTTCTAATTGGGTTGTCTATTCATTAAGTTGTAAGAATTCTCTATATATTCTGTATACCAGTCCATTATTGAATATGATTTGAAAATATACTTCCATTTTGTGAGGTTTCTTTCCAGTTTTTTGATAGCATCTTTTGAAGCATACAATTTTGATGAAATGTGCATTATTATTATTATTTATTTTGCTTTTGTTCATGGCATCATATTTAAGAGACCATTGCCTAATCCATAGTCTATGAAGGATTATGTCTACATTTGCTTCTAGGGGTTTTACAGTTTAAACCCTTATATTTAGGAATAAAATCAATTTTGAGTTAATTTTGATAAGGGGTGTCATGTAAGGGTTCACATCCATTTTTTTGAATGTGGATTTCTAGTTGTCCCAAAACCATTTGTTGAAAAGACTGTTGTTCCCTGCTGAATTATCTGGGCACCCTTATTGAAAAATAGTTGGCCATACAGGTAAGAGTTTATTTTTGAACTCACAATTATATTCATTGATCTATATGGCTATTATCATGCCAGTACCACATTGTCTAGATACTATCACTTTGTGTTAAGTTTTGAAATTCTCTTTGTTCCATTTAAAGATCCCTTTGGTTTTTGGGGCCCCTTGCATTTCCTTCTGAATTTTAGGATCAGCTTGTCAAAATCTGTCAAAAAAAATGCAGTATGAGATTTCATATGAAATGTGGAATCTGTTGATAAACATTAGATTTTTAAATTCAGAAACATAGAGACTTCCATTTATTTAGTTGTCTTCAAGTTTTTAATACTGTTTTATAGTTTTCAGTGTAGAAGACTTGCATTTTTTTGTTAAATTTAATCTTAAGTACTTTATCATTTTGATGCTATTATATATGGAATCATTTTCTTAATTTCACTTTCAGATTGTTCATTGCTAATGTGCTGACATATAATTGAGTTTGTGCAATGATTTTGAATCTTATGACATTGATGAACTTGGTTGTTGGTTTAATTTTGTAGTCTCCAAGGATTTTCTTTATATAAGATTGTGTCATTTACAGTAGGTAAAATTTTACTTCTTCTTTTCCATCTGAATGCCTTTCAATTCATTTTCTAGCTTAATTGTCTTGGCTAGAACCTCTAGTTTAATGTTGAATACATGTACTGAGACTAGACATGGTTCCTGATCTTAAGAAAATGTTCAGTCTTTCATTAAGTATAATGTCAGTGCTAGATTTTTTTGTATCTTTTATAGGATTGGATAAGTTCCATGTACCTTTAGTTTGTTGAGTATTTTTATTATGAAAGGATTTTTGGATCTTGTGCTAATTTTTTCCGTGACTACTAAAATGATGGGTTTTTTTTAAGATTTATTTATTTATTTATTTATTTATTTATTTATTTATTATTTATGATAGATACACATAGAGGGGAGGGGCAGAGACACAGGAGGAGGGAGAAACAGGCTCTATGCCGGGAGCCGACGTGGGACTTGATCCTGCCAGGATTGTGCCCTGAGCCCAAGGCAGGCGCCAAACCACTGAACCACCCAGGGACCCCCTAAAATGATGTTTTATCATCATTGATTCTATTTACTTGTTGTGCTACAATGACTTATTTGTGTGTTGAAATAACCTTGCACTCTTAGAATAAATCCTACTACGCTATGGTTATACTACTTTGTGTATATGGCTGGATTCAGTTTGCTAGTAATTCTGCTTAGGATTTTTCTGTCTATTTTCATTAAGAAAATTGTTCTGGGGGATCCCTGGGTGGCGCAGCGGTTTGGCGCCTGCCTTTGGCCCAGGGCACGATCCTGGAGACCCGGGATCGAATCCCACATCAGGCTCCCGGTGCATGGAGCCTGCTTCTCCCTCTGCCTGTGTCTCTGCCTCTCTCTCTCTGTGACTATCATAAATTAAAAAAAAAAATAAAAAAAAAAGAAAATTGTTCTGCACATTTTTCCTTTATAATGGCTTTATGTGGATTTAATATAAAGGCTAGTCTCATACAATGTATTGAGAAAAATTCCTTCTTCTTCTACTTTCTGGAAATGTTTGTAAAAATTTATATTATTTCTATTCTAAATATTTGGAAGAATTAGACCAAATAGCCATTTGAGCCTTTTTTTTTTTTTTTTACAGAATGTTCATTTATTTTTAAATTACTAGTTCAATATTTTTACTTCTTGTAAGTCTGTTAATATTCCCTATTTCTTCTTGAGTCACATCCTGTAATTTGTGTCTTGGTAGGAATTTGTCCATTTCATATAGGTTATCTATGTTCTTGCCATACCATTGTTCATAGTATAGGATATGCTATTTTTTAAATTTATTTAAGGTCAGTAGTACTGTATTGTCTTTCATTCTTGATATTAGAAATTTAAAAACCTCTCTTTTTCTTGCTAAAATCAATTTTTTTCAAAGAATCAACTTTTGTGTTTAACTTTATTATTTTTCTGGGTTTTTACAATTTATTTTCTCTCTAGTCATTATTATTTCCTCTATTCTGCAGATTTGCATTGAGTTTACTTTTTGTTTTATAGCTTTTTAAAATGAAAGGTTGGATCATTGATTTGAGGTTTTTTTTCTTTCTAAAACAGGTTTTTTTTCAGTTATAAATTTCCCTCTAGCACCATTCCAGCTGTACTCCTTATGTTTTGTATGCTTTCTTTTTTTTATTACTTCAAAGAGTAATAAAGTTCCCGTTGAAATTTGTTCTTTGACTACCTGGTTATTTAGGAAAGTTTTAAATTCCATATTTTAACTAATTTACAAATTTCTTTATCATTTTATAATTCCATTCCATTGGAATCATAGAACATATTTGTATGATCACAATCCTTTTTAATTTAGGAAAGCTTGTTTTACGGCTTAATATACTGTCAATCCTGGAGAGTATCCATGCACACTTGAGAAGAATGTATGTTCTGCTGTTTTTGGTTGGAGTGTCCTACTGATGTCTGTTAGGTCTAGTTATTATAGTGTTTTTCAAGTCTTCTACTTCTATGTTGATCTTTTTTCTAGTTCCTTTATCCATGATTGAGAGTGAAGTATTGAAGTTTTACATTGTTATGTTGTGAATTGGTTATTCTTCCCATAAATTCTGTCAGTCTTTTTACTTCAGTAATTTTGGGGCTCTGTTTACGTGTTTACATGGGTGTATCTTGTTTAATTGTGCTTCACTTTATTATACTTAGCAGACATGCATTTTTTTTTACAAACTGCAGGTTTTTGGCAACTTCTGTTGAGTAAGTCTGTCAGTGCATTTTCCCAACAGCATTTGCTCACTTCATGTCTCTGTATCACATTTTGGTAATTCTTGCAACATTTTAAGCATTTTCATTATTATTATATTTGTTATGATGATTAGTAATCTTTGAAGCTACTATCATGGATTTGGGTTCCATGAACCAAATGATGGAACCAATTTGGTTCCATCAACCAAAGATGGTGAACTTAATCAATACCTGTATGTTTTCTGGTTGCTCCAGTGACTGGCTGCTCCCATTTCTCTTCCTCTCCTTAGGCCTTCCTATTCGCTAAGACACAACAATATTGAAATTATGCCAGTCAATAACCTTATAATGGCCTCTAAGCATTCAAGTGAAAGGAAGAGTCGCACATATCTCACTACATCAGAAGCTAGAAATGACTAAGCTTAGTGAAGAAGGAATGTCAAAAAGTGAGATAGGGTGAAAGGCAGACTTCTTGTTCTGGTTACTCAATCTGTGAATGCAAAGGAAAACTTCTTGAAGGAAATTAAAAGTGTTACTCCAGTGAACACATGAATAATAAGAAAGTGAAATAATCGTATTGTTAATATGGAGAGTTTTAGTGATCTGCATAGAAAATCGAACCAGCCACAACATTCCTTGAAGTCAAAGCCTAATCCAGAGCAAGGCGTTAACTCTCTCATCCCTATGAAGGCTAAGAGAGTTGAGTAAGCTGCAGAAGAAAAGTTGGAAGCGACCAGTGGCTGGTCATGTGGTTTAAGGAAGGAAGCTGTCTCTGTAACATAAAATTGCAAGGTGAAGAAACATGTGTTGATGTAGAAACTACAGAAGTTATCCAGAACATCTACCTAATATAAATCATGAAGGCAGCTACACTAAACAACAGATTTTCAACATAAATAAAACAACATTCTGTTGGAAGAAGATTCCAACTAGGATTATCTTGACTAGAGAGTAAAGTTAATGCCTGGCTTCACAGCTTCAAAGAACAGGCTGATTCTCTTGTGGGTGTTAATGCAGCTTGTGACTTTAAGTTGAACCCTATGCTCTATAAACAAACCCTGGATGATAGCACGTCTGTTTACAACATGGTTACTCAACATCTTAACTCCACTGTCAACACCTACTGGAAAAAAAGAAAGATTCCTTTCAAAATATGATTGTTCACCAACAATGCACCCAGTCACCCAACAACTCTGATGGAAATGTATAATGAGAGTGATATTTTCATGGCTACTACCACAACATCCATTCTGCTGCTCATGGATCAAGGAGTAACTCCAAATCTCAAGTCTTATTATTTAAAAATGTATTTTATAAGGCTTTAGCTGCCATAGATAGTGATTCCTTTGATGAATCTGGGCAAAGTAAATTGAAAGTCTTCCAAAAATAATTCACCATTCTAGATGCCATCAAGAACATTCACAATTCATGGGAAGAGATAAAAACATCAACATTAATAGGAGTTTTAAAGAAGTGAATTCATGGATGAATTTAGTGATCTCAAGACTTCAAAGGAAGAAGTAACTGCAGAAGTGGTAGAAATAAAAAAAGTAAAAATCAAATTAATAAAAAAGAAGTGGTGGAAATAGAAGAACTAGAAGTGAAGCATAAAGATGCGACTGCATTGCTACAATCTGATGGTAAAACTAGACTGGATAAGGAGTTGCTTCTCATGGATGAGAAAAGAAAGTGATTTATTAGGAAGGAATCTACCTCTGGTGAAGGTGCTATGAAGATTGCGGAAATAACAATAGAGGACTTAGAATATTACATAAACTTAGCTGATAAAGCAGTAGCTGGGTTTGAGAGGATTGACTCCAATTTTTGAAAAAGATTCTACTGCGAGAAAAATGCTATCAAACAAAATCATATGCTACAGAGAAATGGTTCATGGAAGGAAGAGTCAATTGATGCGACAAACTTCATTGTTGTTTCATTTTTTAAAAATTGCTATACCTACTCTTACCTCGGCAACCACAACCCTGATCGGTAAGTGGCCATCAAGATTGAGGGAAGACCCTCCACAAATTAAAAAGATTATGACTTGCTAAAAGCTCAAATGATTCTTAGCATTTTAAACAATATTTTTAAATTATGTACACTGTTTTTATATATAAAGTTATTATTGCACACTTACAAGACTATAGTCTAATGTACACATAACTTGTATATACATTAGAAAACAAAACAAAACAAAAACGTCATTTGACTTGCTTTATTGCTATATTTACTTTAATGCAATGGTCCTGAACTGAACCTGCAATATATCTGAAGTATGCCTGTATACATTTATAATTTTTGGGTTTTCTGGGTGATTTAACCCTTTTATAATTATAAAATGTTATACTAACAACATTTTTGTCTTGAAATCTGTTTTGCCTAAGATTAGCATAGCAACTCTCTTTTGCTACCTTGTGCATTGTTTATCTTTTTCCATTCTTTCAACCTACTTGTATCTTTTAATTTTGACTTATTTCCACCATATAATATAAAATGTGCTTCTTGTGGGCAACATACAGTTGGATTATACTTTTTATTAATCCATTATGCTGAATTCTGTCTTTTTTATTGGTATGTTACACCCATTTACCTTTAACGTAGTTGACATTAAGATAGGATTTACATATGCCATTTTGCTATATGTTTTAATATAGGTCTGTGTCTTTTTAACTCCTCAATTTATCCAATACTATATTATTTTGTACAAAATAATTATAGCAAATTTTGTACAAAAATTATAAATAATTATAGCAATTTTTGTACAAAAATTATAACAAAATATTTTCTTGTGTACCACCTTAATTCACCTGTCATTTCTTTTACTACAGGTTTTTATTTTCTTAGTTCTGGCCCTGATATTTTCCAAGAGGTTTATTTAATAACTAAAACAATCTAGTTTAAATTAAAACCAACTTAATTTCAATAGTATCTAAAAACATTGCTCCTGGGACGTCTGGGTGACTCAGCAGTTGAGCATCTGCCTTTGACCCAGGGCATGATCCCAGGATATGGGATTGAGTCCCACACTGGGCTCCCTGCGGGGAGCCTGCTTCTCCCTGGGCCTGCGTCTCTGCCTCTCTGTCTCTGTGTCTCTCATGAATAAATAAATAAAATCTTTTAAAAAAATAAAACAAATAAATAGAAATGTTGCTCCTACATAGCCCCATCCCTTCTCCTTTGTGCTACTATGATAAAAATCAGATATTTATACATTATATCTATATCAGCATAGGTTTATATGTATTACTTTGTAGATGTCTTTTAAATCCGAGGAAAACGAGGAGGAGGGGCAAGACGGCAGAAGAGTAGGGTCCCCAAATCACCTGTCTCCACCAAATTACCTAGATAACCTTCAAGTCATCCTGAAAATCTATGAATTCGGCCTGGGATTTAAAGAGAGACCAACTGGAATGCTACAGTGAGAAGAGTTCGCGCTTCTAGCAGGTAGGAAGACGGGGAAAATGAAATAAAGAAACAAAAGGCCTCCAAGGGGGAGGGGCCCGCGAAGAGCCGGGCTAAGGCTGGGGCGAGTGTCCCCAGGACAGGAGAGCCCCGTCCCGGAGAAGCAGGAGCTGCACCAACCTTCCTGGACAGAAAGGGGCCCGCAGGGAGTTAGAGCAGGACCCGGGAGGGCGGGGATGCCCTCGGGCTCCCTGGGACACTAACAGGCACCTGCGCCCCCTGGAGAGTGCGCCGAGCTCCCTAAGGGCTGAAGCGCGCCCGGCGGGGCCTGGAGCAGCTCGGAGGGGCTCAGGAGGCGGCACCGCGGAGGGGACTGCGGGGCGAGAGTGCGAATCCAACAGCGTAGGCCCCGGAGCACAGGGTGCCGGGACAGCCCAGGATCCGGCGTCCCCCGGGACAGCCAGAGGCCGGGAGGGCCCAGGTGAGCGAGCATGCTCTTGCCCCAAGCTGAGCAGATCAGCAGACCCGCCCCGGAGCCTCCAGGCCCTGCAGAGGGAGAGCCCCGGAGCTACTGCAGGAGCTGACTCCCGGGCTGCAGAGCTGGCCCCGCTACTGCGGTTGTTCCTCCTGGGGCCTCACGGGGTGAAAACCCCCCACTGGGCCCTGCACCAGGCAGGGGCAGAGCAGCTCCCCCAAGTGCTAACACCTGAAAATCAGCACAGCAGGCCCCTCCCCCAGAAGACCAGCTAGACGGACCAGTTCCAGGGGAGGTCAAGGGACTCAAAGTATACAGAATCATAGGATACTCCCCCGTGTTTTTTGCTTTTGTGGTTTTTTTCTTTTTTGATTTCTGATTGCTTCCGCCACACTTTTTTTCACCTTTCTTTCTTTTTCCTTCTCTTTGTCTTCTTTTTTTCCTTTTTTTCTTCTTTTTCTTTTTTCTTTTTCTCTTTTCTTTTCTTCTCTCTCTCTCTTTTCTCCTTTTGACAATACAACTTGTTTTTGGCCACTCTGCACTGAGCAAAAGGACTAGAAGGAAAACCTCACCTCAAAAGAAAGAAACAGAAACAGTCCTCTCTCCCACAGAGTTACAAAATCTTCATTACAATTCAATGTCAGAAGGCCAATTCAGAAGCACTATTATAAAGCTACTGGTGGCTCTAGAAAAAACCATAGGACTCAAGAGCCTTCATGACTGCAGAATTTAGATCCAATCAGGCAGAAATTAAAAATCAATTGAATGAGATGCAACCCAAACTAGAAGTCCTAAGGATGAGGGTTAACGAGGTGGAAGAACGAGTGAGTGACATAGAAGACAAGTTGATGGCAAAGAAGGAAACTGAGGAAAAAAAGACAGACAATTAAAAGACCATGAAGACAGATTAAGGGAAATCAACGACAGCCTGAGGAAGAAAAACCTACGTTTAATTGGGGTTCCCGAGGGCGCCAAAAGGGACAGAGGGCCAGAACATGTATTTGAACAAATCATAGCTGAAAACTTTCCTAATCTGGGAGGGGAAACAGGCATTAAGATCCAGGAAATAGATTCCCCCCCCTAAAATCAATAAAAACCGTTCAACACCTCGACATTTAGTAGTTAAGCTTGCAAATTCCAAAGATAAAGAGAAGATCCTGAAAGCAGCAAGAGACAAAAAATCCCTGGCCTTTATGGGGAGGAGTATTAGGGTAACAGCATACCTCTCCACAGAGACCTGGCAGGCCAGAAAGGGCTGGCAGGATATATTCAGCATCCTAAATGAGAAGAACATGCAACCAAGAATACTTTATCCAGCAAGGCTCTCATTCAGAATAGAAGGAGAGATAAAGAGCTTCCAAGACAGGCAGGAACTGAAAGAATATGCGACCTCCAAACCAGCTCTGTAAGAAATTTTAAGGGGGACTCTTAAAATTCCCCTTTAAGAAGAAGTTCAGTGGAACAATCCACAAAAACAAGGACTGAATAGATATCATGATGACACTAAACTCATATCTGTCAATAAAACTCTGAACGTGAATGGGCTTAATGACCCCATCAAAAGGTGCAGGGTTTCAGACTGGATAAAAAAGCAGGACCCATCTATTTGCTGTCTACAAGAGACTCATTTTAGACAGAAGGACACCTACAACCTGAGAATAAAAGGTTGGAGAACCCTTTACCATTCAAGTGGTCCTCAAAAGAAAGCAGGGGTAGCCATCCTTATATCAGATAAACTAAAATTTACCCCGAAGACTACAGTGAGAGGTGAAGAGTGACAATCTATCATACTGAAAGGTTCTATCCAACAGGAGGACTTAACAATCCTCAATATATATGCCCTGAATGTGGGAGCTGCCAAATATTTAAACCAATTAATAACCAAAGTGAAGAAATACATAGATAATAATACACTTATACTTGATGACTTCAATCTAGCTCTTTCTACCCTCGATAGGTCTTCTAAGCACAACATCTCCAAAGAAACGAGGGCTTTAAATGATACACTGGACCAGATGGATTTCACAGATATCTACAGAACTTTACATCCAAACTCAACTGAATACACATTCTTCTCAAGTGCACATGGAACTTTCTCCAGAATAGAGTACATACTGGGTCACAAATCGGGTCTGAACCGATACCAAAAGATTGGGATCGTCCTCTGCATATTCTCAGACCATAATGCCTTGAAATTAGAACTAAATCACAACAAGAAGTTTGGAAGGACCTCAAACACGTGGAGGTTAAGGACCATCCTTCCTGCTACAAGATGAAAGGGTCAACCAGGAAATTAAGGAAGAATTAAAAAGATTCATGGAAACTAATGAGAATGAAGATAAAACCATTCAAAGTCTTTGGGATACAGCAAACGTAGTCCTGAGGGGGAAAGACATCGCAATAGAAGCATCCATTCTAATACTGGAAAGAAATCAAATACAAAAGCTAACCTTACACATAAAGGAGCTAGAGAAAAAACAGCAAATGGACCCTACGCCCAGAAGAAGAAGAGAGTTAATTAAAATTCGAGCAGAACTCAACGAAATCGAGACCAGAAGAACTGTGGAACAGATCAACAGAACCAGGAGTTGGTTCTTTGAAAGAATTCATAAGATAGATAAACCATTAGCCAACCTTATTAAAAAGAAGAGAGAGAAGACTCAAATTAATAAAATCATGAATGAGAACAGAGAGATCACTACCAACATCAAGGAAATACAAACGATTTTAAAAACATATTATGAACAGCTCTACGCCAATAAATTAGGCAATCTAGAAGAAATGGACGCATTCCTGGAAAGCCACAAACTACAAAAACTGGAGCAGGAAGAAATAGAAAATCCGAACAGCCCAATAACCAGGGAGGAAATTGAAGTAGTCATCAAAAACCTCCCAAGACACAAGAGTCCACGGCCAGATGGCTTCCCAGGTGAATTCTATCAAACGTTTAAAGAAGAAATCATACCTATTCTACTAACGCTGTTTGGAAAGATAGAAAGAGATGGAGTACTTCCAAATTCATTCTATGAGACCAGCATCACCTTAATTCCAAAACCAGACTAAGACCCCACCAAAAGGAGAATTACAGACCAATATCCCTGATGCACATGGATGAAATATTCTCAACAAGATACTAGCCAATAGGATCCAATGACACATTAAGAAAATTATTCACCATGACCAAGTAGGATTTATCCCCGGGACACAAGGCTGGCTCAACTCTTGTAAAACAATCAATGTGATTCATCATATCAGCACAAAAAAAACCAAGAACCATATGATCCTCTCATTAGATGCAGAGAAAGCATTTGACAAAATACAGCATCCATTCCTGATCAAAACCCTTCAGAGTGTTGGGATAGAGGGAACTTTCCTCGAAATCTTAAAAGCCATCTATGAAAAGCCCACAGCAAATATCATTCTCAATGGGGAAGCACCGGGAGCCTTTCCCCTAAGATCAGGAACAAGACAGGGATGTCCACTCTCACCAAAGCTATTCAATATAGTACGGGAAATCCTCGCCTCAGCAATCAGACAACAAAAAGACATTAAAGGCATTCAAATTGGCAAAGAAGAAGTCAAACTCTCCTTCTTCGCCGATGACATGATACTCTAGATAGAAAACCCAAAAGGCTCCACCCCAAGATTACTAGAACTCCTACAGAAGTTTGGCAGTTTGGCAGGATACAAAATCAATGCCCAGAAAGCAGTGGCATTTCTATACATGAACAATGAGACTGAAGAAAGAGAAATTAAGGTGTGAATCCCATTTGCAATTGCACCCAAAAGCATAAGATACCTAGGAATAAACCTAACCAAAGAGGTAAAGGATCTATACCCCAAAAACTACAGAACACTTCTGAAAGAAATTGAGGAAGACACAAAGAGATGGAAAAATATTCCATGCTCATGGATTGGCAGAATTAATATTGTGAAAATGTCAATGTTATCCAGGGCAATTTACACGTTTAATGCAATCCCTATCAAAATACCATGGACTTTCTTCAGAGAGTTGGAACAAATTATTTTAAGGTTTGTGTGGAATCACAAAAGACCCCGAATAGCCAGGGGAATTTTAAAAAAGAAAACCATAGCTGGGAGCATCCCAATGCCAATTTCAGGTTGTACTACAAAGCTGTGGTCATCAAGACAGTGTGGTCCTGGCACAAAAACAGACACATAGATCAATGGAACAGAATAGAGAACCCAGAAGTGGACCCTGATTTATGGTCAACTAATATTCCATAAAGGAGGAAAGACTATCCATTGGAAGAAAGACAATCTCTTCAATAAATGGTGCTGGGAAAATTGGACATCCACATGCAGAAGAATGAAACTAGACCACTCTCTTTCACCATACACAAAGATAAACTCAAAATGGATGAAAGATCTAAATGTGAGACAAGATTCCATCAAAATCCTCAAGGAGAGCACAGGCCACACTCTTTTTGAACTCAGCCATATTTATAATATTTATAATATTTATAATATAATCAGCATATTTATAATAGCTGATTTAAGTATGACTTTTCACATTTAAGTATGGAACAGTTTTTATTTCTAGTTTTTTCTCTATAAGCCATATTTTCTTTTTTTGTATATCTCATTTTATTAAATAGTAGATAGTTAAACAATATTAATGTTTCAACTCTGTAAATTAGATTTCCCATCTCCAGTGTTTGTTGCTGTTGCTATGGTTGTTTTTGCTTTTTGCTTTTTGTTTGTTTAGTGACTTTCCAGAAGTAATTTGAAAATTCTTTTCTTTGTTGTATGTGGCCACTGAACTATCTTATTAGCTTAGTATTCCTTAGTACTTAGCTAATCATCAGATAGAGCTTATCTTAAAGCCCAGAAAACAAGTAAGTCTCCAAACCTTTGCCAAACGGCTCTGTGTGTGTGCTGGGGTAATACCTTCAATGCTCACTCAGGCAGGCAGTTTACAACTTTTCCTTATCTTTAACAGTTGCTTATGCAGAAGATTAAGATTAGGTAGAGGCTTTCTCAGGTTTTTCCTGGGCATTTGCATAGCCCTAGGTATGAGCACTGTCCTATACATGTGCGTGGACTCTAGATCCCCAGGAATATATTAGAGCAATTCAAAATTTCAAATGGATATTTCACTCTTAGCTTTCCTTTTAAGTGTTTTTGGTCTCTTCTTCTTTTGCCCCAACTATTATTGCAGCCTCAGGCAGTTATGATTTAAACAGTTGCTGCTGATTATTTTTGACAATTCCCTTGCCCCGCTGGGAAAAAGCTATTTGCACTTGAGTTAGCTTTGAGTCAGGTCAAATAAAGACTAGCCCTGCAAATGGGGGTTTCCATGGAATTGCCAGACAGATAAAATAATTACAATTTTTTGAAAATGATGTTTTTTAGAGCTCCAATTCTAATATGTCCTCTCTAGTGGACAGCTAAACTGTTGCTTTTCATTGAAATACTAGGGCTAGGATCCCTGGGTGGCTCAGTGGTTTAGCACCTGCCTTTGGCCCACGGCGTGATCCTGGAATCCTGGGATAGAGTCCCACCTCCGGCTCCCTTCATGGAGCCTGCTTCTCCCTCTGCCTGTGTCTCTGCCTCTCTCTTTCTCCCTGTGTCTCCCATAAATGAATAAATAAATACAATATTTTTAAAAATTGAAAAATGGGGATCCCTGTGTGGCTCAGAGGTTTAGTGCCTGCCTTTGGCCCAGGGCGCGATCCTGGAGTCCTGGGATCGAGTCCCACGTCGGGCTCCCAGCATGGAGCCTGCTTCTCCCTCTGCCTGTGTCTCTGCCTCTCTCTCTCTCTCTGTGACTATCATAAATAAAAAAAAATTTAAAAATGAAATACTAGGGCTGTTAGTTTTTGAGGCTACCGTAGAGCTAAGAGGAATGGAACAGGAACAGGGCAAGTTAATATACATCCAAGGTCACTGTTTTTACTGAGATTTAGCCGTTTTTTAATAGCTCTATGGATTGTTGCTAGTTTTTAGGTAATGTCAAGAGTCCTGAAAAAGTTATTTTTTACAATTTTTTTTTCAGTTTTGTTGCTCCTTTTATGGAGGAGCAGATTTTTGGAGGTCCTTGCTCCACCATTCCCACTGATGTCCCTCTATTCATTTTTACAAACTAACAGTATTATTTGGTAATAATAACAGTATTTGGGTAATTTTAACTTTTTAGTTATTATGAATAATGTTGCTGTGAATATTCATGTCCATGTCACTTTGCACATATGTCCCTGCTTTCTCAAGGTCACAATGCTAGATTCCTAATGTTTATCAATTTCACTTTTCTTCTTCTTTCAGTCAAGAGAGTGTCAATCGAATAATGTAGATTTCCTTCTCTCTTTGAAATTAGGTGGGGTCATAGGTCAGTTCCGGCCAAGGGGTTGTAAGCAAAGTCAATATGACTTCCATGAACTATGTAATCAAACAAATTATCTCCTCTCTTGTCACTACTATGGAATAACACTCCCGTTTTAAAGTTAGAGCAAAAGATCATTGCCTCCTGGATTGCTAAGTCACTGCACAAAGGACATTAGTTCAAGAAGTCCTTTGTATTTTCATAAATTTAAAAATAATTTTGTCAATTTCTTCATAAAAGCCTGATAAAAGCCTGAATAAAATGTATTTAATTGAGAGAAAACATAGCTCATAACAATATTGATTCTTCCAATCCTTAGACATGTAATATCTCTCTATTCACTTAGATCTTTAACTTATTCCAAAAATATTATGTAATATTCAGTATGTAGGTCTTGTACATCTTTTCTTAAATTGATTTCTTAGAATTTTTCTATTTTATTTTTTTTCTACTATTTTAAATGATAGCTTTTATACCTTTATTTTCTAATATTTTATTGTTAGTATATAGAAACATAATTGATTACTTCTAAACTTTTCAAATTGCAATATTGTACCTACCAGTTCTGGTAGTTGCTTGTAGACTACTTTGGATTTTTTAAATTTATAATTTTGTCATCTCGATAAAAATACTTTGCTTCTTCTTCTACAATATTTACAATTTTTGTTTCTTTTTCTTCTTCTAGTGTTCTGTCTAGAATCTCCAATTCAATGCCAAATGCAAATAATTTAATAGGACATCTCCACCATATTCCCTGTCTTAGTGGGAAGTTTTCAATTTTTACCATTTATTTTGGTGTTGGATTTTTGTTCACAACTGTTCTTTGTCAGATTGAGGAAGTTCCCTTCTCTTCATAGATTGCTGAAAGAGATTATTCTCTGTGTGTGTGTGTGTGTGTGTGCATGTGTATATGCTAAGTGTTGTCAAATACTTTTACAGCATCTATTAGTGTGATATATTATTTTCCTTCTTTATAATGTGCTATATAATTAGTAAGTTTCTAATGCATTCTTATGATACATATCAATTGGTCATGATGCATTTTCCTAATTATATACTGCTGAACTCAATTTGCTGACACTTTTTCCTCCTCCTTGAGAATAGGTGATATATTGATTTGTATTTGTTGTAGCATAATCACCAGGATATAGTATCATACCTATGAAAACCCCCTAAAATGTATTGAGAGCTATTCTTTCTTCCTTAATTTTCTGAAAGACTTAAATGTAAGACTGGTATTATTGATATTATTCCTTAAATATTGGACATAATGCACCTGTGAAGCTATCCAGGCTTGGAGCTTCAGAGATTTTTTTTTTTAAGATTTCATTCATTTATTCATGAGAGACAGAGAGAGAGAGGTAGAGGCACAGGCAGAGGGAAAAGCAGGCTCCCTGCAGGGAGCCTGATGTGGGACTCTATCCTGGTACTCTGGGAGCACCTCCTGAGCCGAAGGCAGATGCTCAACTGCTGAGCCACTCAGGCGTCCCGCATTTGAAGATTCTTGAACTTCTTTGGGGATTAGTGTTTTTATCATTTTGAAAACATTACCAGCCACTGTTTACTTACATATTTTTTATTTACGTTCTTTTTCCTTTTTATGTAATTATGGTTACACATAATTCTACCTTTGTTATATGTTACAAGAAATAGAATAATACTCATTCAAAGATGCCCATATTCCTAAGCTCCAAACCTTTGAATATGTTACCACTCATGGCAAAAGAGACTTTGCAGATATAATTAAGGCCAACATCCTAAGATAGGAAGATTATCCTGAATTATCAGAGTAATTTCAATTTATATGCATGAGTCCTTAAAAGTGGGAGATGAATAAAAGAGTGTTTCAAAAAAATTCAACTTGAGATGGACGTTGCGGGCTCTAAGATATAAGAAGGGGCCCATGAGTCAAGAGATATGGCGGCCTCACACAGATATGTATGACCGACCATTGGATTGCAGCCAGCAAGAAAAGAGGGATATCAGTCCTATAACAACAAGGAACTAAATTTTTCCAAAAACCCAGATAAGCAGGAAATAGATTTGCCTTGACAACTTCCAGAAATAAAAGCAGTCGGCTCTACCTTGATTTTAATCCAGTAAAACCTGTACTGGACTTC
This sequence comes from Vulpes vulpes, assembly GCF_048418805.1. Classification (NCBI taxonomy): domain Eukaryota; kingdom Metazoa; phylum Chordata; class Mammalia; order Carnivora; family Canidae; genus Vulpes; species Vulpes vulpes. The sequence continues at coordinate 391,334 of NW_027325683.1, read as the reverse complement.
CAACCTATAGAACTGAAAGGTAATGATCTGTGTTGTGTAAGGTAGTAAATCTGTGGCAATTTGTTATGATAGAAAAAAAACACTAATATATGTGTTAATAGCTATTTCTTATTTTCTAAATCATTATCTTTATATGTCACCTTGATGATACTTTCATTTGATTTATCTACCAGTACATGAATTCTTTTGTCAGCTCTACCTATATATGTGTTAAAGCTATTCATTATGTTTTTGTTATTATTTTGTTATGTTTTATTATCATTTCACTAGATATTTGATTTGACTTTACTGGAATCTGATATCGGCATTCTGATAAAAGTTTTTAGTTATTTTTATATTTTATTTCTGAAACATAGTAAGCAAACCTCTAATAAAGTCTGGGAATTCTGATAAGAAAAATTATGCAGGTCTGTTTCTGTTCTTTTTTCTTATTTTTTTTCTCAAAGTACCATGTTTATGCGTTTGACTTTTTAACATAATTTATTTTTCTAGGCAAACTTTTGTTCTAGTATGAAGCTAATTGTGCTTGCTTTTGCTAGCCACTTGGTGGCTATGCAAAACAGGAATAATTTTAAATTACATTTGTGCTTGAATTTTGTTTTGTTTTTGACCATGTTGATGTTGTGATTTTGTGGATCTACAATATAATGAAAGATTATCCTATATGATTTTAATTTATAGGAAATTATGTATTTAATACATATTTGCCCAATTTCATACTTAGTACTAAAGAATTTTTGTTGCCATTGCTACTCTGACATGTAGTTAGGATGTATTTATTTTTGATTCACAATTAAACTGAGGTTACAGATTTTGGGTTCTGAATTTTATCAAAAGAGTATATAATATTTTACTCTACAACTTGAGCAAGATTTGATTTTTTCTATTTCTCCATATAACCAAAACATCTTCAGAAGTTGTAGCTTCAATTTTCAGTTTGGCAGATGCCTTCTGGGCAAAAATGACTTCAGTGATCATCTTATATCGTTGGATTCCAGCTTTATTCAGAGTTTGGCTTGTATTTCTTTACTGTCTTTCAATTCTTCAGTTATTTTAACACAAAAGTTTTATTTATTTTTGAACATTTTTAGTTACTTTCAGTTTGAACACCTAACTTTTAATATTCCTGAACACTATTTATTAGACACTTATTTATTGAGAATTTATCAATTGATATATATCATTTACCCTAAAATTCTTAAAAATATTTTATTTATTCATGAGAGACACAGAGAAAGTGAGGCAGAGACACAACCAGAGGGAGAGGCAGGCTTCTTGTGGGGAACCCCATGCAGGACTCGATCCCAGGAACCCTGGATCATGACCTGAGTCAAAGGTAGATGCTCAACCACTGGGCCACACAGGTGCCTCTATCACTTACTAAATATTAAAGAATTTGGTCACTTGGAACTAACAGTTCTGTAACAAAAACAGATAAACAAGAAAAATGTGTTAGATAAATAGAGAATGGAAGGGAACCATGAGGTTATCTAGATTAATGTCCTTATTCATGAAACTGTGAGGTGGTGTTGATTATGTAGAGTGTAAACTGCAAACTTAAGACTGTCAGTTTACCTTGAACCCAGATCAGAGTTCTCCTCATTCTACTATAATGATTTACCTCCATTTATTGTTTGCCAGTGTTTCTAATAGTGGGATTTTGTTTCACCCTGTAGATCAAGTTGGTTGTAATTTTTAAGTTCTTTAAGAGAGCTCCTTCACAACTCCTTAAGGAGAATTTTTGTATGAGGTTTTGAAATGTAAACTGCTAAAAATGCACGTATTATGTTTTTTTTTTTTGAGTCCTACAAAGGTAGGAGGCTCACTTTAAATATACTTGCTGTATTCTATTTAACCAGAATAAGATAGAAAGGTTGTGTAATTTTATTACATAAATCAAAGGAAAAAACAGGAATATTTGCTTTGAGATCCAATCTGGACTACAGAACAAATTAGGACAGGGAAAATAAAATGCACAAGGAATTAATAAACCATCTACAAAAAGTATCAATTAGCAAGTATTCAAAAGTTTCGGGGAGGGAAGCCTGGGTGGCTCAGTGGTTGAGTGTCTGCCTTTGGCTCAGGGTGAAGTCCTATATTGGGCTCCCCATAGGGAGCCTGCTTCTCCCTCTCTGTGTCTCTGCCTCTTTGTGTCTCTCATGAATAAGTAAATTAAATCTTTAAAAACAAAAGTGTGGGGGACACAGGTGAATTTAAAATTGAAACGTTCTTTTTCCTCAGTGAGTCACCCATTGATTACCCAATGAACACCTTTACTTAATGGTAAACCTAGGTCATTTGGGTCAGAATTTCTTGCTAGACAATTTTTCGATGGCATTATTTGTTTTTTTCTATGAGCATTTTTCTATCTTTCTGGCCATAGATTTTTACAACTGTTGTTCCCAATCAAATACTTGACCTTTTACCTAAGAACATTAAATTGCCACACTTCCCATCTTCATAAATGTTCTCCTTTCACATTTCTTTTAAAGACCTTTCTTTCAACAAAACATTATTTTGAGACAATCTTTCTATATTAGCATTGATCAGAGGCAAGAATTCTGTGGGTTTTTTTTTAATTATTACCAAAAAATAGTCAACCTTAATAAGGTTACTTTTGTCTGCTTTTTGACAACTTGTCTGTGAAAGAATTTTTTTTTCTTATGATTGGATATATAGTAAAGTCCTATACATTATTTATGTATTAATAACAATTTCTATCATATATTGAGTGAATAATTACTATCATCTCTCTGCCAACCACAGTTCAAAGTAATTTTCCTGTGAATCTTATTTAATTCTCACAACAATATCCTGAAATAAGTACTACTATATTTCTCCTATTTTACAGATTAGAAAGCTGAGACTTACAGAAGTGAAGTAACTTGCTCAAGGACAAAAGTTAACTATGGCTGCAGAACAGTCATTTGAACCAAGATCATTTGGCTCTAAAGTCTATACAGGTTAGTGTTTGCTATCCAACTTTCTTTTTACTCTATTTGAACCGAACAAGTTCCTCATATAGGTAGAGTTATGCATTATTTTATTATAAAAGCCATAATTTATCTTGTATTTTTATTTTCTGATTTTGGAGGTTTCTTTAAATTTTGTACTTTAAAATGCACTTTTTTGTGAAATAGAGACTGTGTATTTGTTCTACACCATTTATAATATAATACACAAATACATATACACATATATATGTTGTAGTTTGAACATCTGGAAACAATACTGTATATGAAGTTTTTCTTTATTTTTTAAAAACATTTTATTTATTTATTCATGAAAGACACAGTGAGAGAGGCAGAGACACAGACAAAGGGAGATGCAGGCTCCATGCAGGGAGCCCAATGCAGGACTCGATCCCAGGACCCCGGGATCACGACCTGAACCGAAGGCAGATGCTCAACCACTGAGCCACCCAGGTGTCCCAGAAGTTTTTCTTTGTAATTTCTTTCTCTTCCCATGTCATAAAGTTAAATAAGCATTTCATTTCATTAGATATTAAAAGCAGAAATAAGATTTAAAAGACTGCTTAGAAATTCATCACATAACTGTTTTTAAAAACTACAAATTCATTGCTATTCATGCATATTTTTCCATTTCACTCTAATTAAAAATGTTTATGTTCATCAATTCATATTCCACTTAGATCTCCACAGATATATTTATCATTTGGTATGCCCATTGCTCTCTTCCAAAACTTTTCTTCCTTTGCTTCTAATGGTCCATGAGTATAAAATTTTTTGAGAGCTGCCATATAATATCAGAGATATTTGCCTGCAGTCAGAAAAGAGAATGGGTCTAGTAGATCATACTTTCATACAGTACAGAGTGCTAGAGGATAAGTGCTCAATTCCTTTCCATACAGTCGAGGCAATCTTTATACTCTAGATTCTGGTGTAGAAAAACTTTGTGGGATTAAAGTTTGTGTGTGGCCTGAAATCTTGCCTTGCAATCGATTTCTTTCCCCTTTCCTGTCCTATGAATCCACTTCCTTCCTGGTTTCTCTGGGGAACACTTTCGCAATAAATCACTTGCAGGTGAATTCTCAGATATAGGGTTGGCTTCAAAGGAACCTTATGTAAGACAGAATGTCTTAATATGTAAATCTTTGCATATGACTCTCATAATATTCTTAATATATCTTCTTAGATTTGGAATGACTATGCCAAAAAGAGTGAACATTTTTATGGATTTGACATTTGTACCAATATTCATTCTTCTCAGGTTATAAGAGTTTCAATGCAGCAGCAGTCCCTGCAACGATTTACTTCAACATGGCCTGTATAATTTTAGCTAACTTCTAACATAAAAGAATTCTCTCTTTTTAAAATTTTTTTATCGATTATTTCCATGGATTCTGAGAAGGAGCAAATAGTTAGAAATCAGTGCACGTTATTATGTTACCTATAATTCCAAAGGTTCATGATCAACATTAAACTTAATTTAGATTGGTTCTACATAAATTTCAATTGAAACAAAAAAATTTGTTTAAATCAGACACAACTCTCTGTTTGGATCTATGATAATCATTCTTTTTCAGTTCTCCTCTGTTTTGTTAATAACCTTAGAAATTTGATAGTACTCTTTTGTCCTCATAGATTCCTTTTCTGTTCCACAAATGTTTATTGATTACCATCTACTTCCTAGAACTGGTTCCAAGAAATGGTAAATGAGACGGATGCACATCCTGCCAGCATTCTAATAGTGGATAGAGACAATCACACAGGCAAATAAAGACAATGTGAGATGTGTGCTAGTGAGGAAAGTACAGTTTGCTCTTTTGAAAAAGATTTCAAACATCAGAAAAGGAATTATTTTTAGTGGATGTCTAAATTGAGTAAAGATTGAAATTAGTCAGCTGGAAATAGGCATGGGCCAAAAGGATTTAAGAAGGGTGTTTCAGGAAAATTAATGTTTAGGGTTAAGGTTAATATGTACTTTCATGGATGTGAAAAATTTGCTATTGCTGAAGATTATCAGAAGCCAGTTGATGAGGAATCTTGCAGGCATATTATGAAGTTTAAAATTACACATAAAGGCATGAGAAATCATTGATAAACTTTGGATTTGGAGAAAGTATTATCAGGCTTTCTTGTTTGAAATATAATTCAGCTTGAGGCATGGAAAACTGATTAGAGGAGGGGTAAGACAGGAGATGTAGCAAAGAGTAAGAAAGCAGTTAAAATTACCAGGTAACAAATAATTCAGTGTGTACTAAAGATAGTTGCAGTGTAGATAAGAGAGAAACCATTAGAAATAAAATCCTATGGAATTATGTAAAATCCATAGAATTTGTGGTTGAATGGATATGAAAAAAAAATTGAAGAGGAAGGAGTAATGGAAATTTCTCTTTGGCAGTTAGGTGGAAATATGTCATTCTTCAAGACAGGGACTAGAATATCAAAAGTTTGAGATTGAGATGAAGCATTTATTTTTTGAAATACTGAGTCTCAGATGCCAATAGCAGATTCAAGTAAAGATATTCAAGATATAACATATACAACATGTTTCATCATATAATCAGTTCTGGGATGGGGATCCAAGTTTGAGAGACAACAGCATACACTTGAAACAACATAGGAGGTTAAGAGCATAGAAAGCATGACCAGTTAGAAAAAGAAAAAGAGGATAAAATAGAAACTTGAACGGTATAGTATTATTTATTTATTTTTGTTGTTGTTGTTGTTGTTTCAGATTATTTAAATTCCAGTGAGTTAACGTATACTGTAATATTAGTTTCAAAGTAGAATTTAGTGATTCCTCACTTACATACAATACCCAGTGTTCATGAATCATACAGTATTTGAAATATATATTTTAAAAATATGGGCAGCCCGGGTGGCTCAGCAGTTTGGAGCCGCCTTCAGCCCAGGGCGTGATCCTGGGGCTCTGGGATGGAGTCCCATGTCAGGCTTCCTGCATGGGGCCTGCTTCTCCCTCTGCCTGTGTCTCTGTCTCTGTCTCTCTCTCTCTGTGGCTCTCATGAATGAATAAATAAATAAAATCTTTTAAAAAATAAAAAATAAAATAAAAATGCAGTGTAGTAGTGACCAGAAAGAAAGAAAATGTTCTCAGAAAAGAAAGTAATTAAAAGGGAGGCCAGAAATAATGACTGATGATTATCAATGGGTTATCAGTAAGAACTGGTGACAATGGGCAATTACAGGGAATGCAACTAGATTGAAGTGAGTTGTGTACATGGTAAGTGGGTAAGTGGAGACAGTGAATATACATCAACTTTTTTAGAAGGATGACTGTGTAAAAGAGAAGAGAAATATAATCTGAAGCACGGGTTGGCAGGTTGTTTTTCTTTTAATCCAGTTGTGTTTTCTTATTGTTTGTTTTTATATAATAAAAGATCACAGTACTTGAGTTAAGCAAATAAAATCCAAAATGATGATGCCTGAATAGTATAACTGCACAGTCTCAGTATATTATTTCTCATAACTTTTTTTATAATTGAAGAACTGGATTTGTAGTTTACAAAATATTTTCCCAACTATTTCATTTGATTCGTAAAAGAGCTGTCAGGAACCTACAGAGAAAATATTTTACTTTGATTGTACAAGTAAGAGAATTAAAGCTTAGAGCCTGCAACATGTCTATCTTTTTGTTGTCACTAGAGCCAAGACTCTAATTCAGGTCTTCTTTAAATTTATCATTCTGTCTTTTCCTAGAGTCAACTTCTGTTTTTGTACTTTTATTTTTTTAGAAGTTGAGAAAGGAGAGAGTTCAGGAATCCTACAAAAGGCATCTTCAATTAAAATTTGTATCTTATAATCTACCTACACAGGTGATTGTCTTGGTGTTATTACCTCAGCTCTAATTCTGATGTCCTACTCTCTGGCTATGAAACCTTTATTCTGTCACTAAACCTCTCCAGACTGCACGTTTCCTCAACTAGACAATTCAAGAGTGGGTTGTGTCAATCTCTAAGGTATATCCAGCCCTGCAGTTCTTTGCTGCTTTGATTACTTTGACCAATTAATGATTCCTGTAGTTCATTCTACTTAGAACACAATAGCATAACAAATTCTTAGTACAATTGCAAATATTTAAGAAAGAGAAGTCCTTTTGCATTTCTTTTTTTAGTTTACAAGATAACAAATATCACTACAATTCACAAATATAATTAAATGGTTTATTTACTTTTTCTTTCTCTGACTTTATTGCCTAATTTTTCTATGGACACAGAAAACACTGCTTAAAACCAAGATGGTGCATTTCAACATTACCTGACTATAGTTAGAATAGGAGTAGGTCCAGCTACCTTCTCACCACCATCTCTGTTCTTTGGTACCATTTGGTCCCCTTTTCACTCATAGATTGAAAGAAAAGATTTATGTGGGCCCTAGGTCCTTGATAGGAGTGAAATGTGGGGGTGGAAACTGAGCAAAGTCTGGGGGGAAGAGATGATTTTCACTCTGGCCCAGAGATAGATTTACCATAAAGTTAATGAACTTAAGCTAATGAATTTAATTTACTTAAAGGTTAATGAACCTTCATGGAGGCTCACCAGCCAAGTCCCTTCAAGTTGCTGGGGGAGGCCCTGACAACGTATTCATACACTGTTCTTTAACAAGGGGGGATGGGGCAACAACACTGTTAAACATGAGCCACAAAAACTTATTCATTCCTGACCTTGCTTGCCACTCAACTGGACATGTGCTGACTGCATTTAACTAGTGGTACCAATTGGATGATAACTGAGCACTGATTTATCTTCCCTATGGTTCTGTGTTGGTGATGGTAAATGGTGGTTATTTGAGAAAAGGCTTATCATCTCTTAATTTCATATTGCTCCTGTTCCCTTGATCAGTATCCCATTTTGTAATCAGTCCATAATGGCTTTTATGTCCCTCTACAGGGACAATAAAATTAATAATGGTTACTTTATCTAAAGTTTTCTTTTTTAAACCCAAATTATTATATTTATCATATATCTCCCACCTTTCAGTTATGTTCATACTTATCCTCTTTTTCATTAAACAGTGGGTAAAATACCTAATAGCCTAAGGTAGGATATAAAAGATTCTCTTAGACTAGGTAGGAAATTTAAAATATTATCTCCTTTCATTTTTAGTGATTCTTAGAGTATATGAAGGAAATTGTCTAATAGTGCTGAATCACAATTAATGCATTCTCTGGAATAAACTACCTAGTTGCCCTAGTAATATTACTTCTTAAAATCATATGGTTGATCTGAACTACATCTTTATTTAAAAATTCTCAGTATTATGGAGATATTTTCATTTGCTAAAACAATAAATAGAATTTGTTTGACTTACCTTACTCAAGTTTGGTATTTTATTTTATCAGCATAACAGAGATTATGAGAAAGTAATCTCTCCATTTTGCCTGTTCTTTTGGGCCAAAATAGCTTTTTATATTCTTGGAGGTATTTAGGATCTTGGGGATTTCATTACAGTTAATATGCACAGGTATGGTTTTGATAAATGCTCAAATATCTCAGATGGTTGGGCACAGAAGACATTTATTCTTCATAGTTTATCTTCTAATGGCTATTTTCATAGCTATGATGTGGCATTAAATGCACAATTAGAAAGATAAAGAACAGAGAAAGTGAATCAACAATACAAAATAGATGAAGAAATCAATGTTTCAGGCAGTTTTGTATTTTCAACATAAAAAGACAAATTATTTGGGTAAATAGATACCAAACTGAATATACAATTTAAGTGCAATCTTTATCAGTAATGTGTAATATTGTACCATTTAAATAACATTAAGTAACACTGGATTTCCTTTTTATTATAGGCAACCATGCTAAGTAAGATTATTACTGATTTGGATAAAATGCATTACAAAGAAATAGATCAATGAAGATAATTATTAAAGGGGGACCAAGATTAAACCGAAACAAAAGTAAATCAGCTATCTTATATTTCCTTTTTACATTATTACTATTACTATTTGTCATTTAAAATATTTCCTTCATGGACACTATCTCTCAGTTTAATATGTAAATCGTAGCAGTTAGTCTGGATCCTAAAAACCTGGGGTGTCTAGCACAATATACACACAATTGTGCTTCTGTAATGAAGATAATTCAGACATACAATAGCCTACTTCCCAGAAGAATAGTGATTTATGAAGAACAAGGTATAAAAATGTTTGTTTTACCTATTCTACAGCCCTTTTGCCCCTCTTCGTTAGAAAGGGTTGGCATAGGCTTTGTGATTTACTTTGGCATAGGCTTTATGATTTACTTTAGAGTTGGGGAAAGTAATTATAATATATATATAATATATATTATATATATATACTGGAGAAAGTAATTAAAATATATATTATATATATTATATATATATATATATGATATATAATATAGCTTCACTTGTGTGATGCCTAACCTTGAGAGATAGATATTTAATATAAATACATATATATGTATATTAGATTATATATGTAAGGATAATCTATAGATGAGGAATAGTAAGCAGTGGTCAGAATGATAGCCAATAAGAAATTTGCCACTGAACTGCAGAAAAATAAAAATGGGGATGCCTGGGTGGCTCAGCGGTTGACGTCTGCCTTTACCTCAGGGCGTGATCCCAGTTTGGGGACAGAGTCCCACATGGGGCTCCCTGTGAGGAGACTGCTTCTCTCTCTGCCTATGTCTCTGCTTCTCTCTCTCTCTCTCTCTCTCTCTCTCTGTCTCTCATGAATAAATAGGTAAATAAAATCTTTTTTAAAAAAAAGAAAGAAAAATAAAAATGAATAATAATTTATCCAAATCATAAAACACAATATGTGAGTCTAAATAGACCCCAGGATAAATATTAAATGAGATAGAACCTAATTAGGGCCAGACTCTGTCCTCTTAAATAAGGGAATCAGTCGTATATTATTAATCTACATTTCTTAGGTTCATAATACTAGTAGGTAAAAAAACAATGTTTTGAGCAATTTAGATAGTATGATAAACAGAATTGGCCCTGAGATAAAAGATGATTTATAGAGAGAACTTGCATTATGCAAAAGGGGGCATAGTAAGCATATTTTAATGTGTTAGGATGATTCACAATACTGTTTAAAGTCTCAATGTATTTATAACTGACTACATAAAGCAATTGTAGTAGGTGTTGCTAGTGTCCCCTGCCCATATCCACTTTATTGGCTGGTAGGCCCATCAACCTAGCTATGGGGGCTGTGTTAACAGCTTACAATTGGGACACGTTTCACTCTGCACTCCAGTGCAGTCAGTGACTTACTGATATTGGGGCACTATGGTCTATTTGCCTTGCCTCAGGAGGATGAATTTGATTTATGCTCCAAAGCATGTTCATGAATCAGATCAAGGCTAGAATTTATGTGAGACTATACTCTTGCTCAACTGCTTCCCTTTCCCTATTTTGCTTTTCTCATTTTTCTGATAAGAATTTCCTTAAGTAATATCATGTACCTGAATCCCTGTCTCTTCCCTGGTTTCACTTGTGTGGTGCCAAACCCTAGAGTGTTAGTATCACAAGTGGTCCTGGGAAGACACCAAGGATTTGATTTCAGGGATGCCTCATCATCTAGCTACCTGGCAGTGAGCACTCTGTCACTTAAGGTAAGTAGAATACTAATTGTTCTCATCATTCTATAGCAGTTTGTCATTAAGAATTTACTTTTGGTGAACTGAGAAAGGATAGAGGTGGAGGGAGGTGCACTTGTTCACGCAACAACAATAACTCTGGTATTTGAAAATAACAAGAACATACTTATGATAAGGACATGGAAACTGGGTGACTGTTGCTGAGCACCAGTGATGCTTACAGAGAGAAAATTATAGACTCCAGATGATAAGTCACCAATTTAAAGCAAAAAATGAAAATCAGAGGGCCGTGTATGGCAGTGTATGAAGGCATAGTCATCTCTAAATGAGAGTTGATCACACGAAAGAGTAGGCTCAGGAACTCTATGTAGAAATAGCAAAACTCCAGAAAAAGTTGAATTCTCATCTCTAGCAAATGTATTCTGCCTGATAGGAAAAAGCAGGACTGAGATTGAGAAATGAGGATATCTATAGATATGTGGGTGGCTTCAGTGTTTGAGGGTCGCCTTTGGCTCATAAGCATGATCCTGGAGTCCTGGGATCAAGTCCTGCGTCAGGTTCCCCACAGGGAGCCTATTTCTCCCTCTGCCTCTCTCTGTGTGTCTCAAATAAATAAATAAATAAATAAATAAATAAATAAATAAATCTGTATTAAAAAAAAAAGAAAAATGGGGATATCTGGATATGTGCAATTAAGAACACTGAGCACCTGGACTCCCTTAAACCTGGGCTTCAAGATGCAGCCAACTCCATCATGTCAAAGGGTAGCAACTACTGCCTTCACCTCCCATTTCCTTTCAGAAGCCTCAAGTCAGTGAGGTGACTTACAGGATAATGTTTCCTGAGTTATGATCTTCCCCAGCTTCCTGTACAGTTTACCAAAGAGAAAAAATACATATATTTCAAAAAATTTCAGCATGACCCAACTTATGAAATGCTGAGAGAGAAGAAAAGGAGAGTAAGATTATAGGTGGATTATAAACAATGGATCTAGGCTATGTTTTATTGACAGAAAACTTGGGAGAGCATGCTGATGAAGTTACATGAACAGAGGCGGAATACTAACCTGGATATGTTTGTGATATGGGGAAAATTTCCTATCAAACAAGATTTAGCATTCTGGCCAGGGCAACAAAGAGAAGGGTAACTAATTCTAATTCAGTGTTATAATGGCTCTTGGAAACATGGAGGCAAAGTGGAGATAGATAAAAGCCAGCATTATATGAAGTAGAAATGCCAGAACTACTTGGAAGACCATGGAGGAAGGGGCAAAGCCACTCAGAGAAGTAGGTATATTAGAGTCAATTAATTATATAAGATCAGGAGACCCACCAGCTGTATGTTTTTTGGAAGAGCCCTTGTTTTTTTTAAGGGAGCAAAGGATGCACAAGTCAAGGGAAACAGCAATGACTCTGAGAGGCTCTGCAGACTGATGCTTATGGTGGGAGATTCTGACCCATAACTGTGATTACTAACATCACAAATAGTAAAGGCCAGGTGCTAACAATTAACAATCAGAAGTAAGAGGGTTATTAGCATTCTAATGGCCATCAATTTCTGAATGTTAGTCAGGGTGACATGACTAGTGGGGATCTCTAACAAATGACACCAAATTATGGTTTTCTTAGAGAAGCACTGTCAGATAAAACACAAGGCATGCAGTGATATTTAAATTTCAGGTTAAGCAATGCTTATTTTTTTAGTAGAAGTATGTTCCAAATATTGCACAGGACATGTTTATACATAAGTATTTTCATTATTTATCTGAATCCTAATTTAATTGGTGTATTGTTTTGTTTTTATTTGCTATTCTTGGCATATTTATCTTAGAAGATGGCCAGCCCACAGTATTGTTTAATATATATATATATATATATATATATATATATATATATATATATATATATAATTAAAGGTTTTCAAGAATGGAAAGGCTATGGTCCTGTCCCTATAGAACAGTTCCTATCCCATTCCCATGTTCAAGACTTAAGCAAGTTTTTACACTTGGAATTCAATAACTACTGGAGAGATCAGGTCCCTTCGAGGAAGGACCACTCTATATCGTAATGACTCTTCCAGCTGTTCTCCAAAGAGACTTAGGTTCATTTATTCAGTAATAATTCATTGAGGAAAAGAGAATGCCTAGGCCTATTAAAGGGTTTAAACAGAGGTTCTGAATTTACACCAAAGACAAAAATGCATCATCTTTGTGTTATGCCTGTTAAAGAATTGGCGCATGGGAATTAGGTGACAAATGGAGTCTTGGTCCAGGACTGTATATTACAATAGGTCCACTGAGTCCACAGGCCTAAATCTGATAATTTCCCAGTTCCCTTCAAATGCCACTTCTAGCATCCTGCAAGGTAAAGTGTGTATATAATACTTAAATTCTTATTCTGATGCCTCAAAGTAGAGATCTCAGTCAATCCAGACTAGCCACTTAGACAAGTGGGTTTATCTGCATTGGACAAGGAGATAACTAGAAGAGATGCTGCTGACATTTATCAATTGCCAAACCTTTTCTCCCTAGCTACTGTGATTTCTGAGGCATGTTGCAGTTAATGGAGCCTTGTTTAAAAAACCGGGTTTGGTCATGACCAGCTGTATAATTTGCACAGTCCAATGAAAGACATAAATATAGAGCCTTTGTTCAAAAAGCAGAAGAGTGTCAATAAAAGAACTAATCTATAAAGTTTTCTCTTTTTTCATGATCTTTCTCTTGTAAAGATTTTTATTTGCTACTGAAAATTAGAATTTAAAAATATTTGCATGAATTTTGTCATTCATCTTTATATTGTACAATGCCAGTTTTAAATGCAAATATTAGACCATTTAAGTCATTTCTAGAAACACCAAAATTCTCCAATTCAAATTTCATAACTCTTATATGCATGTGCATTTCATTCTTACCAGAAAAGTGGAAAAGCATAAAACTAACTCAAATGATTTTACTTTTTGATTTGCTCGCATTCTTTCAACACTCTATCCTTTTCATGAGTAAGGAAGAACTAAAAATGAATCACTGGTGGCCCTTTCTTTCGCCTACTTTCATCATTTTCAGAGTAATAGTTGGCTACAGAGAAGTAATAGGAATAAAAAATGATATGTTCGGGTTTCTTGGTCATTTGTGTTCCTAATAACATAGTTGCCCTTCTTTATTCAAAGCAAGTTCCAGTTGATTCTCACTGAATCCACATGTCATAGATAGATGCACTGGAATTCCATGCTCACAGGACATTATAAATGCTCTATGAAAATGGGGCCGCAAGAAATGGAGAACACACATATTACATGAAATTCCTCTGCTCATTCACATGTCTCATTGCCTTACTGTAATTCACAAGTTCAAAGACAACATTACTAAAATTTTGAAGACAAGGATATTAGATGATTAAACAAAGTATGGAGTCTGAGTGCAGGGTCCTATGTGAGTACACAGGTTGTACTCTCATGAATCTCATGATTCTGGGTGAGGGACAAAATTTGAGTGATGGGAGGAGCCTCGATGAGACCCTTAGCAAGTTATCCCTCTCAACCCCAGTCAGTAGACAATGAGTTATTCACTGAGCAAAGGCTGGTTCAAGGCAGGCCTATTCTGGTGGGTTTTGTGATCCTGAGGCCCCTTGTGTTTCTCTTGGATCTGCCCAGGACCAGACTTTACTGAAGGCCACATTCTTATTGGTATCCTTCCCTTTTCCTATCCCCCCCACACCCCGCTGACCCCTTACTCTCAGTTTGATCCTGAAGAGCATATAGATCTTCTCTGGATCGGTTTTTAGGTAACCTAACCTAAGACAGCATTTGCCTTTTATTTTTTTTTATTTTTATTTTTTTATCTTTTTTATTTTTTAGCATTTGCCTTTTAAATCCAAGATATTAAAGCTTTGTTATTTGAAATCTGGTAATTAATGTTAATTTGTGCACCCAGAAAAGATTCTATGTATGTTAAATTTGTCGTTTTGGAGATTAAGATGGGTCCCACTTTGCAGAAACAAATGTCTACTAGAATGTCAATGCTCTGAGTTCTTAGACATAGGTATGCACTTCAGAATAAAAGAAATTGGGAAGAGGAGGACAGTTTTGGAATGAGTGTTGGAAAAACAGCCACTGGGAACAAAATTGTATTACTCAGAGGTTTAGGTAACTATTGGTCTAGAGAAATTACTTTTTTCTTGATGATTAGGCAATCTTTAATGATTTCTTGTGGCAGAAACCCAATAACAACCAGAGCATGATGTCAAATGTGTTGGTCATGGGGATATTTGGGTGGTTCAGTCAGTTAAGCAACCAACTGTTGAATTCAGCTCAGGTCATGAACTCAGAATCCTAAGATACAGCCCTGTGTCAGGGTTCACACTCGGGAGGAAGTCTGCTTCGGATTCTCTCTCCCTCTGCTCTTCCCCTCACTCACAAGCATGCGTGCTCTCTCTCAAATCAATTTATATTAACGAATTAAGTAGATAAAAGGAATTGGTCAGGGAAGCATGAAAAACTTATCTAAGATAAAAGAGAGTGAGAGAGAAAAAGAGAATACAACTAGGCTACTTGTGTGTATACAGGTTATATAAAGATTCATCTGGCCACTCTCCCAAATAATGGATTGGACTAGATGACAAACTATATACCTTTCTTTTCTCATCAGTTGAATCTTCTGGCCATTTAGCACCGAGAACCTAACACTGACAATTGCCTTTTTAAAATATCTAAGTTAAGAGAGTTGATGGAGGGGCTCCTGGATGGCTTAGTTAAGCACCGGAATCTGGATTTTGCTGGGGATCTCAGGGTCATAGGTTTGAGTACCATGTGGGGATCTATGCTGAATGGGGAGTCTCCTTGAGATTCTCTCCCTCCCTCTGCCCTCTCTCTCCACTCACTCTCTTAATCTATCGCTTTCTAAAATAAATAAATAGATCTTTTAAAAAAAGAGGATTGATAGAGGGAGGTGGGAGGAGGGTGGGCTAAATGGTTGATGGGCATATTTTTTACATTTGTTTTATTTAAGATAGATTTGCCAACATATAGTATAACACCTAGTGCTCACCTCATCAAGTGTCCTCCTCAGTGCCTGTCATCCAGTTACCCCAACCCTCCACCCCACATTCCCTTCTACAACCCTTTGTATATTTCCCAGAGTTAGGAGTCTCTCATGGTTTGTCTCCCTCTCTGATTTTTCCCATTCAGTTCCTCTCCTTTCCCTTTCATCCCTTTAAAAATTTCTTAAATTCCCCGTATAAGTGAAATCATATGATGATTGTCCTTTTCCGATTGACTTATTTCACTCAGCATAATACCCTCCAGTTCCATCCATGTCAAAGCAAGTGGCGGATATTCATCCTTTCTGATAGCTGAGTAATACTCACTGTATATATATAGACCACATCTTTCTCCATTCATCTGTAAGGACATCGTGGCTCCTTCCACAGATTGGCTATTGAGGACATTGCTGCTATAAACATCGGGGAGCAGGTGTCCTGCCCTTTCACTGCATCTGTATCTTTGGGGTAAATCCCCAAAAGTGCAATTGCTGGGTCATAAGGCAGATCTATTTTTAACTCTTTGAGGAACCTCCATACAGTTTTCCAGAGTGGCTGCACCAGTTCACATTCCCACCAACAGTGCAAGAGGGCTCCCCTTTCTCCACATCCTCTCCAACATTTGTTGTTTCCTGCTTTGTTAATTTTCCCCATTCTCACTGGTGTGAGGTGGGATCTCATTGTGGTTTTGATTTGCATTTTCCTGATGGCAAGTGATGCGGAGCATTTTCTCATGTGCTTGTTGGCCATGTCTATGTCTTCCTCTGTGAGATTCCTGTTCATGGTTTTTGCCCATTTCATGATTGGATTGTTTGTTTCTTGGGTGTTGAGTTTAATAAGTTCTTTACAAATCTTGGAAACTAGCCCTTTATCTGATATGTCATTTGCAAATATCTTCTCCCATTCTGTAGGTTGTCTTTTAGTTGTGTTGACTGATTCTTTTGCTGTGCAAAAGCTTCTTATCTCGATGAAATCCCAATAGTTCATTTTTGCTTTTGTTTCTCTTACCTTCATGGATGTATCTTGCAAGAAGTTACTGTGGCCAAGTTCAAAAACGGGTGTGGCCTGTGTTCTCCTCTAGGATTCTGATGGACTCTTGTCTCACATTTAGATCTCTCATCCATTTTGAGTTTATCTTTGTGTATGGTGTAAGAGAGTGGTCCAGTTTCATTCTTCTGCATGTGGATGTCCAATTTTCCCACCACGATTGATTGAAGAGACTGTCTTTTCCAGTGGATGGTCTTTCCTCCTTTGTCGAATATTAGTTGACCATAAAGTTGAGGATCTGCTTCTGGATTCTCTATTCTGTTCCATTGATCTGTGTGTCTGTTTTTGTGCCAGGACCACACTGTCTTGATGACCACAGCTTTGTAGTACAACCTGAAATCTAGCATTGTGATGCCCCCAGCTAAGGTTTTCTTTTTTAATATTCCCCTGGCTATTTGGGGTCTTTTCTGATTTCACACAAATGTTACGATAATTTATTTCAGCTCTCTGAAGAAAGTCCATGGTAGTTTGATAGGGATTGCATTAAATGTGTAAATTGCCCTGGATAACATTGACATTTTCACAATATTAATTCTTCCAATCCATGAGCATGGAATATTTTTCCATTTCTTGTTGTCCTCAATTTCTTTCAGAAGTGTTCTGTAGTTTTTAGGGTATAGATCCTTTACCTCTTTGGTTAGGTTTATTCCTAGGTATCTTATGCTTTTGGGTGCAATTGCAAATGGGATTGACTCCTTAATTTCTCTTTCTTCAGTCTCATTGTAAGTGTATAGAAATGCCACTGACTACTGGGAATTGATTTTGTATCCTGCCACACTGCAAATTGCTGTTTGAGTTCTGGCAATCTTGGGGTGGGTCTTTCGGGTTTTCTATGTACAGTATCATGTCATCTGTGAAGAGGGAGAGTTTGACTTCTTCTTTGCCAATTTGAATGCCTTTGATTTCTTTCTGTTGCCTGATTGCTGAGGCGAGGACTTCCAATAGTATGTTGAATAGTACTGGTGAGAGTGCACATCCCTTTCTTGTTCCTGATCTTAGGGGAAAGGCTCCCAGTGTTTCCCCATGGAGAATGATATTTGCTGTGGGCTTTCATAGATGGCTTTTAAGATGCTGAGGAATGTTCCCTATATCCTTACACTCTGAAGAGTTTTGTTCAGGAATGGATGCTGTATTTTGTCAAATGCTTTCTCTGCATCTAATGAGAGGATCATATTGTTCTCGTTTTTTCCCTTGCTGATATGATCAATCCCATTGATTGCTTTATGAGTGTTGAACCAGCCTTGCATCCCCGAGGATAAATCCCACTTGGTCATGGTGAATAATCTTCTTAATGTGTTATTGGATCCTACTGGCTAGATCTTGTTGAGAATTTTTGCATCCATGTTCATCAGGGATATTGGTCTATAATTCTCCTTTTTGGTGGAGTCTTTGTCTGGTTTTGGAATTAAGGTGATGCTGGCCTCACAGAACGAGTTTGGAAGTATACCATCTCCTTCTATCTTCCCGGACAGCTTTAGTAGAATAGGTATGGTTTCTTCTTTAAAAGTTTGATAGAATTCCCCTGGGAAGCCATCAGGCCCTGGACTTTTGTGTCTTGGGAAGTTTTGGATGACTGCTTCAATTTCCTCCCTGGTTATTGACCTGTTCAAGTTTTCTATCTCTTTGTGCTCCAGTTTTGGTAATTTGCGGTTTTCCAAAATGCATCCATTTCTTCTATTGCTTAATTTGTTGGCATGTAGCTGCTCATAATACATTTTTTCAATCGTTTGTATTTCCTTGGTATTGGTTGTGATCTCTTCTCTTTCATTCATGATTTCATTACTTTGGGTGTTTTTTTCTTTTTAATAAGTCTATCTTATTAATTTTTTCAAATAACCACTTCCTGGTTTTGTTGATCTCTATTTCATTGAATTCTGTTCAAATATTTATTAGCTCTCTTCTGTTTGGTGTAGGATTTACTTGTTGTTCTTTCTCCAATTCTTTAGGTATTCTTTAGCTTCTGTACATGAGTTATTTCCAATTTTTGGAGGGAATTTTGTATTGCAATGTAGTTCCCTCTCAGGACTGCTTGTGCTGTATCCCAAGGATTTTGAATGGTTTTATGTTCATTTTCACTAGTTTCCATGAATCTTTTACATTCTTCTCTTCACTAGTTTCCACGAATCTTTAAAATTCTTTTAAATTTCCTGGTTGACCCATTCATCTTTTAGTAGGTTGCTCTTTAACCTCTGTGTGTTTAAGTTTCTTCCAAATTTCTTCTTGTGATTGAGTACTAGTTTCAAAGCATTGTGGTCTGAAAATATGCTGGGAACAATCCCATCTTTTGGTATTGGTTGAGACCTCATATGTGACCCAGTATGTGTCTATTCTGGAGAAAGTTCCATGTGCACTTGAGAAGAATGTGTATTCAGTTGCACTGGGATGGAAAGTTTTGCATATATTTGTGAAATCCATCTGGTCCGGTGTATTATTTAAGGCCCTTGTTTCTTTGGTGATGTTCTGCTTACAAGATCTGCCATTTGCTGAAAGTGCCGTGTTGAAGTCTCCTACTATTAGTGTATTATTATCTAAGTATCTCTTTACTTTGGTTATTGATATACTTGGCAGTTGCACATTCGGGGCATAACTATTCATGATTAGTAGGTCTTCTCATTGATGGACCCTTTAAGTATGATATAGTGTCCCTCTTCATCTCTTACTACAGTCTTTGGGATAAATTCTAATTTATCTGATATGAGGATTGCTACCCCTGCTTTATTTTGAGGACCATTTGAATGGTAGATGGTTCTCCAAGCTTTCATTTTCAGGCTGGAGGTGTCCTTAGTTCTAAAATGAGTCTCTTGTAGACAGCAAATAGATGGGTCTTGCTTTTTTTATCCATTCTGATACCCTGTGTCTTTTGACGAGATCATTTAGCCCATTCACATTCAGAGTAACTGTTGAAAGATATGAATTTAGTGTCATTGTAATACCTATTCAGTCTCTGTTTTTGTGGATTCTTTCCTTGGGCTCCCTCTTTTTTTTACAGGGCCTCCCTTAATATTCCTTAAACAGCTGGTTTGTGGTCACATATTCTTTCAGTTTCTGTCTACCTTGGAAGCTCTTTGTCTCTCCTTCTATTCTGAATGAGAGCCTTGCTGGATAAAGTATTATTGGCTGCATGTTCTTCTCATTTAGGACCCTGAATATATCCTGACAGCCCTTTCTGGCCTGCCAACTCTCTGTGGAGAGGTCTTGATTTTCTCTTTTTTCCTCAGCTTCCTTCCTTACTATCAACTTGTCTTCTGTCACCCACTCTCTCTTCCACCTCATTAACCCTAGCAGTTAGGACAACCAGTTTGGATTGCATCTCATTTAATCTATTTTTAATTTCAGACTGATTAGATCTCAATTCTGTAGTAACAAAGTCTCTAGATTCCTTTATGCTTTTATTCCAGAGCCACCCATAACTTTATCATTGTGCTTCTGAATTGAATTTATGACATCGTATTTAAATTCAAATTCTGTAAGTCTGTGGCAGAGAGTACTGTTTTTGTTTTTTTTGTTTTGTTTTGTTTCTTTTGTTTTTGGTGAATTCTTCCTTCTAGTCACTTTGTCCAGTGCAGAGTGGCTGTGTGAGTAGTCTGAGTCAATAATTTCAACCATGACCTAAATAGAATACACCTTATTGATTCCAAAGAGGTCAGAGACAAGAAAATAAAATAAACAGAACAAAATTTTTTAAAAAGGACCACTAATGAGAAAAGAAATTTTAAAACAAATAGTGAAAATCATCAAAAGCCAAAAACAAAGGAAAAGAAAAAAATAAGTAAAGAGACAAAAAGGGGGAGGGACTGGTGATGATGAGGAAGTGGTAGTGGAGAGAGAATGTAGTCTACCTGAGGGGACCTAGAGGGTGATCATCTTGGTTCTGAGTGTATTTTGTTCTGTATGTTAGAAGATGTTCAATCCCAAATTCATATAAAGCAACAATACTTATATAAAGCCCGATCACTGATCACAAAAACATAAACAAGATAAAAGAGTAGGGGTGCAGAATGGGAAGGAAGAGAGAATATAATGCCACAGAATGAACCAACAAAGTATTCCATCTGGTTCTGGGTGTATGTTGGTCATGTGTTAGAAGGTACTAACTTCCACCATTTAAATAAATAAATAAATAAATAAATAAATAAATAAATAAATAAATAAAAAATAACGAGGCAAAAAAACAAAGAAAAAAATACCCATATTTCGTGTATCTATCAAAATTAAATGAATAAGTTGAAGGGAATCCAGAAGTGAAAAATATATCCAAACATGTAATTGTAGAAATATGAAAGTCAAAAAGTAAAAAACTTAAAAATGAAGAATTCGTAAGATATTGTAGTTAAGGCAAGAAAAGAGAAAACATATTGGAGATTTTTTCTGATATAAAAATGAGTCATAAAGGAAAAGAAAAAAAAAAGTGGGACCCTCCAGTTCTACGTACTATTTTCCCTCTGCCCTGGAGCTTTCCAGCGCTGCTGGGTCAAGAACTTGCTCTTCCCCTGTCTTTCAAGCTGGGCTCTGGGGATGGGTCTGACGTGCTGATTCTCATGTGTGTGTATCTTGGGGAGATGCTTGGCCCCCAGCTGGGTGCTGGGCTTAGTATGAGCTGTTTATCTCTTGAGGCATCTGTCCCCTGGTGCCCTGCTCCTCCCAGGCACACAGCAACACAGGAGGAACAGCACCAATGTGGCTGCCAGATCTCCAGCTCTAGAGTCAGCTCACTGTGAGTAACTAACCACAGTCTCCCAGTCCGCACTGGTCTAGGTGCTTCTGGGGCCAGCACCAGTGCGGTGACGACCTGCACAGCTTTAGGGCACCCAGCGGCAGGAGAGTTCTCACTGTCCTGTGCCCTCCTCACTTCAGCCTGTCCCAGGGGGACAGCAGGATCACCAGCTTTGTCCACTCAGACACCCTGGGATCTGGAGCCCTGTGGGCTGGAACTGCGCTCCCAGGGCTGCCTCTCCCTAAAGCAATGGGGCTCAGCCACCTCCTCCCAGTGCCGGCCCACGTAGCCCACTGGCTTTTTCCAAATGTCTCAAGGGCTGTGCGCTCAAGCCCTTGAACGATATGGGGCGGTGGTTCACAGTTCACTCCACACCTCCCCGCCTCCCCGCCCCATCTGCCCGCCCTTCGTGGTATAGTGTCTCCAGAAATCTGGAGGCGTCCCTGCCCTTCCTATGATTCTGCCCGATTTCCCTGTAGAGCACTTTTCTGTTTGGGAAAACTTCGGTGCGGATTTTTAAAGTTCCTGCTTCTCTAGGGCTGGGTTTTCCTGTCGGCAGCTTTTACCAATCTGCCTTAGCCCAGCTCCTCCTGCGCCCCCTTCCCCACTTGATTATTTTTAATTTTTTCTTCTTTCCTACCTTGTTAGAAGTGAAAACTTTTCTCTCTGTAGCATTCCAGCTGTTCTCTCTTTAAATCTCAGGTCAAATTCCTAGATGTTCTGGATGTTTTGAATATTATCTAGGTAAGGTTGTGGGGCCAGGTAATTTGAGGACCCTACTCTTCTGCCATCTTCCCAAGAATCCCAGATGATGGTTATTGAAGAGGGCACTTGTGATGAACATTGGGTGTTGTATAGAAGTGGTGAATCACTAAATTCTACACCTGAAACTGGTTTTGTCATATATGTTAACAAACTAGAATTTAAATACAAAGTTGAAATTAAAATAAAATGAAAATATCTAAGTTAGAATAATTTTGTTTTCAATTGACTAAATGCGATGTTTGAAAGAGGATTTCTTATATTTTATATCTGTATTCTAGAGAAATAAAATTCTGGCTTTTAATTCTGTCTAAAATACTATTTCACCTTCAGTCATATGAAGGAATTGAAACTTTTGTGTAATTTATTTAATGTGTAATTATAAATCTGAACTCTTAATTTCAGTATTAAAGTTATAATGTCCTCTAGCAGTTGCTTTTCTAATTCATTACCATGGCTTTATAGATGTAGAATAGGGCATAGAAGATGCCCTATTAGTCAACTCTATTGTTCTGTTTGATCCCTCTCCCCAAGTTTTGTGCAAGTGGTTCAAAGCCCCTATATTCTGATTCCAGCTCCTCCACCTAATATGACCTCTTATCAGAACACTTCAGAATGCTAATGCTTCCAATTCCTTCTGCTCAATAGTTACTTCTCTCCAAACCTTTAAGTGTTGTGATTGCGAGGCATGACCATCTCTTTTGCTTCAACTTCCTTCATTTTGTGAATGCTTTATTATAAAAACATCTGTGCTTTGTTTCACTTTCCTTCTTCTTTTCTTCATCCCAAGTTCCTGAATTCTAATTACCCTTATAAAATATATCAACTGGTTCCGTTTTATTATCCAGTACCTGAGGGCATGCTGATGTACCACAGTTTGGAAGCTATCCATTAATGCAATTTTCCCTTATTTATAAGCCTTCTTTGACCAACCCATTTTCAGAATTCCCACTGCATATACACTCTATTCTTACAATGTGATTCTTAATATATTTTTGTCTTTCATTTTCTCTCATACCCTTTACTTCCAACAAATGTTTTATGAAACTAGTAGTATTTCAGTGTTTCCCTTGCTTTGTTCTCCGCCAACAATTAATGTTACCAGATTTTGTAAGTTTGGATCACATACTATGTGTAAAATGGTATCTCACTGTGATTTTAATTAGCATTTCATTAATTGCTAAATGAGTCAGGCATCTTTTCCTGTGTATATTGGCCATTAGTGTTTTCTCTTCTGCGAAATTCTTTTTACTCACATTTCAAACAAACTTTTTTCCCCATGTAACCTAGATATTTTTTCCTTTGTATTTACATGTCTTCAACATTTTCTCCTAGTTTTTGTCTTATTGTTTACTTTTTTTAATGGACTGAAGTTCTTAATTTTAATAGTCAAATTTATTAAACTTTTCCTTTTGGCTAACACTTTTTCTTCCTTTTAAAGAAAATCCTCCATCCTGTGAACATAAATGTTGTATCCTATATGTTCTTCTAATACTTATATAATTTTGCCTTTCACAATTAAGTTCTTTTTCCCTCTGGAGTATACTTAGTATATCATAAAGTAGGGATCCAAATGCATACTGCCACACTTATGAAATTATGTAAATCAGAATTTCTTTGTCAACATATTATATTAATAAGAAAAGGGGTTCCCAGGTGGCTCAGTTGGTTAAGCATCTGACTACTGATCTCAGCTCAGGTATTGAACTTAAGGTCATGAGTTCAAGGCCTGCACTGAACTCTATGCCAAGCAGGCAGTCTACTAAAAAAAAAGAAAAAGATATGTAATACAGTGAATTATGTATATTTACCAATCATGGAAACGTTGGAGTAAAGGGTTCTAGCTTGGACTCCAGGAATTATCAACAAACCAATGTATACACAGCTAAGGAAATAGAAACCTCTGCTACAATCAGAAAGAAATAGAATAAGAAGCTTTTGTGACACTGTTGTCTCCAGGATAGAGCTGCATTCTGGGAATAAATTGGCTGCTTCATGAACTATTTGGTTCAAGGCATCCAGTATGATGATATGGAAATCATACTGGATGCCTTGAACACAAGTATTTTCTCTGTCCTTCATTTGGTTCTGAATTTAAATTTCATGTCAATCAACTAATTCGTAAAAAATGAACTATATCAGGACCGTAGCTGCAAGAGAGTTTAATGAAGTTTGGTATTTAACTTCCTAGGTGTAATGGTACAGAAAGATACACTAGGAGGCAGTAAGAATGGCTCTTGATAGTCAATCTACTATATTCACACCAATAATAAAACGTCTCAATTCCACTTATTGAACTGTCCATTTGTTCCTTAGTAAATTATAATGTTACTTGAGTTATACTTCAAATCTCATATATTCATAGCTAACTGGAACCTATTCATTTCACAAATAAATTTATCCTTGCATCAAACCACAATGTTTATTTTAAAAATTTTATTTATTTGAGATAATTATTTATCATGAGATAGCAGGAGATGGGGGAGGAAGAGAGAGACACAGGGAAAAGCAGGCTCCCCACTGAGTAGGAAGCCTGACATGGGGCTCCACACCAGGGCCCTGGGATCACGACCTGAGCCGAAGGCAGATGCTTAACTGACTAAGCCACCCAGGTGCCCAAAACCACAGTGTTTTAATCACTAAAACTCTGTAATATGATATCTTGATATCAGGTAGAACAAACATCTCTTTTATCCTAACACATATACTTATTCTTCTTCAGGAGTGACTTAACTATTCTTGAGCCTTGTACTTATATATAAAATGTAGAATCAACTTTGCAAGGTCTTAAAAAAACTGGACTCACACTGAATGAACAGGTATTATCTAATATCAGGTACTTTTATCATATCTTTTGAAATGATCATAGGGGTTTTCTCCTTTAATAGATTAAAGATGATTTAATAGATTAATACGATGATGTACATCAATAGATTTTCTAAAATACACTACTGTTATATTCATACAAATCTTTTTAAAAGATTTTATTTATTTATTCATGAGAGACACAGAGGGAGGCAGAGACACATGCAGAGGGAGAAGTAGGCTCTCTGCAGGGAGCCTGACACGGGACTCGATCCGAAGATCCTGGGATCACTTCCTGAGCCAAAGGCAGGTGCTAAACTGCTGAGCCACCCAGGGATCCCCTAGAAATCGTTTTTAAGATTGGAATGATTTGGGTAGCCCTGGTAGCTCAGCAGTTTAGCGCCGCCTTCAGCCCAAGGCCTGATCCTGGAGACCGGGATTGAGTCCCGAATTGAGCTCCCTGCATGGAGCCTGCTTCTCCCTCTGCCTGTGTCTCTGCCTGTGTCTCTGTCTCTCTCTGTCTCTCATGAATAAATAAATAAAATCTTAAAAAAAAGATCAAAACGATTTGTTCCTTGAAATTTGTCGAAGATTCTCCTATAAAACATGTTACGCAGTTGACCCTTGAACAATGCAGGAGTTAGAGGTGTTCACCCTTCATGCAATTGAAAATCTGCATGTAACTTTTGACTCCCCCTAACAATTAAGTAGTCTACCATTGACTGGATGCTTTACAGATAACATAAACTGTTGATTAACAGATATTTTGTATTACATACTATATTCTTACAGTAAAGTAAGCTAAAGGAAACTGTTATTCAGAAAATCATAAGGAAGATAAAATACATTTATAGTAGTGTACTATATTTATAGAAACAATCTGCATATAGGTACACCCGGAAGTTTAAGTCCATGTTGTTCAGGGTCAATTGTACTATAAAGCAAAAGTGAAATTATTTTGAAGATGTGACTACTGGATCAGTTAATTTTGAGTTACCAAAGGAAAAGTTCCCTGTGGGTTTGATCTAATCAGAAAAAGCCTTTTAAAAGAGAGTCTACCAGGGCACCTAGGTGGCCCCATCCATTAAACATCTTCCTTCAGCTCAGTTCATGTTTCTAAAGTCTTGGGATCGAGCCCTGCATTGGGCTCCCTGCTCAGTGGGGAGCCTGCTTCTCCCTCGGCCTCTGTTCCTCTCCCCACTCATGCTCTTTTTATTACTCTCTCTCAAATAAATAAATAATAAAATCTTAAAAAAAAAGAAAGAGGTCTACCATCACTTTGTTCTCTGTATTTGTTAGTATGATCCTACTTTTTGGTTTTTTGGATTCTACATGTAAGTGAAATAATATGTTATTTGTCTTTCTTAGTTTGACTTATTTCCCTTAGCATAATAGCCTCTAGGTCCATCCCAATTGTCACAAATGGCACAGTCTTATCCTTTTCTACAGCTGTGCAATATTCACAAGCATGCATATGTGTGTGTGTGTGTGTATACACATACACAAGCACACACACAAACATATATATATATATATATATTTTTTTTAAGATTTTATTTGAGGGAGAAAGAATAGGGGGAGTAGCAAAGGGGGAATGAGAAGGACAAGCAAACTTTGCATTGAATGTGGAGCCTGACGCACGGCTCAATCACAGGAACCCAAGTTCACAACCTGAGCCAAAACCAAGAATCTGATGCTCAACCAACTGAGCCACGCAGGCACCCCAAGAGTTATTTGTATATTTTTGATAAGTCTTTAATAACACGTGTATTTTTACAAATATTCTCTCTTAGTATGTGGCTGTCTTATTCTCATTCCCCCTCAGTGTCTTTTATAGAGCAAAAGTTTTTAATTTTAATAAACTTCCTTTTATCAACTATTTACTTCACGGATCTAGTCTTTGGTGTTGTTTCTAAAAAGTCCTCACCACCCCCAAGATCAAATAGATTTTATGTTATTTGAAGAGTTTTACAGTTTTATATTTTAAATTTACATGTAAGATGCATTTTTAAGTTAATTTTTGTGAAGAGTATAAGGTTTCTGTTTAGAATCATTTTTTCAATGTGAATTTTCAATTGTTACAGCACCATTTTTTGAAAAGATAATTTTTTCTCTGTTGTATTGCCTTTGCTCCTTTATCAAAGATCAGTGGATTATATTTATGTGAGTCTGTTTCTAGGCTCTCTGTTTCATTGATTTGTCTATTCCTTGACTGATACCATTGTTCTGGCTACCTTAGGTTTGTAAAAAGTCTTGAAATTGGTTGTATCAGTCCTCCAACTTTGTTCTTTTTCAATATTGTATTGGCTATTCTCGGTCTTTTGCTTGCTTTTTATTCTGAATAAATTTTGGTTTTCAGTTTTTGTTTATCCGTTATCTAACTTTTGGTTTGGAAATAATATACTCTAAATCCTGCTTGCTTCATTTCCTTTATAAATTAGATACATTTGAGATTTTACCATACAGAATTACATTAGTAATTCAGAAAACTTAGGTTGAAAAAAAAAAAACTTAGGTTGCTTAATTTTTATTTCATAAAAATTCATTAATCTCCTGAATTATATGCTATTTTTCAGTTGTATTCCTTCTTTATTCCAATTATTATTAATTTTCATTGAAAACGTTTTCTTATTTATGTATTTGTTATTCTTTTTTTTAAAGATTTTATTTATTTATTGATGAGAGACACACAGAGAGGGAGAGAAGCAGAGACACAGGCAGAGGGAGAAGCAGGCTCCCTGCAGGAAGCCCGATGTGGGACTCGATCCAGAGACTCCAGGATCACACCCTGGGCCGAAGGCAGGCACTAAACCCGAGCCACCCAGAGATCCCCTTCTTTTTCTTTTAAGATTTTATTTATTTGAGAGAGAGAATAACTGGGAAGAGGGGCATAGGGAGAGGGAGAGGCAGACTCCTCACTGAGTAGGAAGCCTCATGTGGGGCTCGACCCGAGGACCCTGAGATCATGATCTGAGTCAAATATAGACACTTAACTGACTGAGCCACCCAGGTGCCCCTATTTGTTATTCCTTTTTTTTTTAAGATTTTATTTATTTATTCATGGGAGACATAGAGAGAGAGAGAGGCAGAGGGAGAAGCAGGCTCCATTTTGGGAGCCCGATGTGGGACTCGATCCAGGGTCTCCAGGATCACACCCTGGGCCAAAGGCAGCGCTAAACCGCTGAGCCACCCAGGGATCCCCCAGCCACACAGGGATCCCCCTTGTTATTCTTAATGACTACTTTGTCACACTTTCTCTCTTGGGGTTATTTTTAATTCTTATTGGAGTATGTAAGTTAGGCATTCCTTTAGTGAATTTTAGTTGGTGATAAACTCTTTTACTTATTTTGAATATATTTATGTGTTGCCATCATTCTTGAAAGAGGTTTTTGAATATATAATTCTGTAGGATAAGATCAGGTCTATGAGAAGTCTGTAGGCTAAGAGTTCATGAATATAACTGCCATTTGGGGCTGATGCCTCTCATGTAGACAGTGACTCTTGGGTATGTTACATGGTGTTCCAGGCTATTGAAACAAAGAATTTCCTTAGAACTGGATGGAGAGGAAAGACCTGGAAAATTATTCCCCAACTCATAACCTACTAATGGAATCCTCTTAAAAAGGAGGATTTATTTCCTTGTGGAAAAATATATTACATCATCTTTGTCTGGATCCTAGATATATTCCCTATGATGTTTCCACACAGAATTTTTTTTTTAATTTATTGTTTTTGTTTTAATTCCAGGATAGTTAACGTACAGTGTTATATTAGTATCAAAAGTATAATACAGTGTTTGAACAATTCCATACATCACCTAGTGCTCATCACAAGTGCATTTCTTAATCCCCGTCACCTATTTCACCCATCCCTCCACCTCCTCTCTGGTAATCATCAATTTGTTCTCTATAGTTGAAAGTCTATTTCTCAATTTGTCTCTTTCCCTCTTTTATATTTCCTTTGCTCATTTGTTTTGTTTCTTAAATTCCACATGAGTGAAATCAGATGGTATCTGTCTTTCTCTATTTTGCTTAGCATAATATCCTCTAGTTCCATTCATGTCATTGAAAATGGCAAGATTTCATTCTTTTTATGGCTGTATAATATTCCATTATATATATTCACACACATTCTTTGTCCATACCTCAGTTCATGATTACTTGAGCTGCTTCCATAATTTGGCTATTCTAAATAATGCTGCTATAAACATCAAGGTACATATATCCCTTTGAATTAGTGTTTTTCTATTTGGGGGGTAAATATCCAGTTGTTCAATTGTGTTGTAGGGTAGTTCTCTTTTTAACTTATTGAAGAACCTCCATTCTTGTTTTCCACAGTGGCTGTCCCAATCTGCATTCTCACCAATAGTGCAATAAGGCAAGGGTTCCTTTTCTCCATACCCTTGCTAACACTTATTGTTTCTTGTGTTTCTGATTTAAGACATTCTGACAGGTATGAGGTGATATCTTGTAGTTTTGATTTGCATTTCCTTGATAATAAGTGATGTTGAACATCTTTTCATATATTTGTTGTCTATCTGGATGTCTTTAGAGAAATGTCTTTTTATGTCTTCTGCCCATTTTATTTTATCTCTTATGTTTTTTAAAGATTTATTTATTTATGATAGACATAGAGAGAGAGAGGCAGAGACACAGGAGGAGGGAGAGGCAGGCTCCATGCTGGGAGCCCGACGTGGGACTCGATCCCGGGACTCCAGGATTGCGCCCTGGGCCAAAGGCAGGCGCCAAACTGCTGAGCCACCCAGGGATCCCCTGTCTTCTGCCCATTTTAAATTGTATTAGTTGCTTTTCAAGTGTTGAGTTGTGTAAGTCATATATTCTGAATTACTGGACATGTCATTGGCAAATATCTTCTCTCATTCTGTAGGTTGTGTTTTAGTTTTGTTGACTGTTTCCTTTCCTATGCAGAAGCTTTTTATTTTGATGTAGTCCCCATAGTTTGTTTTTATTTCTCCATGGGGAAGTTATTTCTGATATTAGTAAGTGAAGCTAGTATAGAAATTTGACCTAATTTTAAAGTTTTTAAAGATATACTACCGTTTAGCCATATACAGAGGATTTTTGAAAAATTATTGATTATGTGTGCAAGAAGTTGTTTGACTACTAATTATCACAGTCTGAGAAAAGCCATAGGTTGAGAGAACCAAGAGAGTGGAAGGATTCCTAAGCATTTGATAATGTGTTTGAGTAGTAGATCAGGAAAGATGGGTAACCTTAATTAACATAATAAACTTGTGACAATAAGAAAAATATTTTCTATTTATAATGACCAGTTACATCCAACTTAGAAGTTTTATATGTATGTATGTGTACAACACCCTTTATTGAACCTATATTTATTGAATATATATATATATATATATATATATATATATATATATTTCAGTGTAATGGTTCTATGGTACATTCCTTAATGGAGGCCTTCCAGACAATCTTGAGGTGTTTTAAATTAAGAATGCTTTTTAGTTAAAAGTTTTTCCTACCAGAGTTCATAGAAAAGATGGCTGAACCTATGAGGGATATGCATCTGTTTGGATTTGACTTGGGACCTGGTAATAACACAGATTCAAGAATATTTTTCAGGGTTCAAGTCAAATAATTAGATCAATGGCAGGCAATAGAGCATATGAAATTGTAAATGAGACCTGCTCTTCTAAGGAAAGTGCAGACAAGAGATTGCTGGATATAAAACAATTCCAAGTAGAAAACGACTCAGTGTAGGGAAAGGAAACATGATATAGGAAAAACAATTATTTGCTTTGGAGACTAACCTGGACACCAAAATTTTTTTTTTAAGATTGATTAATTAATTCATGAGAGATACA
Organism: Vulpes vulpes; assembly: GCF_048418805.1. Classification (NCBI taxonomy): domain Eukaryota; kingdom Metazoa; phylum Chordata; class Mammalia; order Carnivora; family Canidae; genus Vulpes; species Vulpes vulpes. The sequence goes on along the minus strand of NW_027325683.1, from coordinate 360,561 downwards.
GAGAGAAAGAGAGGCAGAGACATAGGAAGAGGAGCAGGCTCAATGCAAGGAGCCCGTTGCAGGCCTTGATCCTGGTACTCCAGGATCTTGCCCTGGGCCAAAGGCAGGCGCTCAACCGCTGAGTCACCCAGGCATCCCCGGACACCAAACTTTGAACTACTTTTTAATGACTTGGAAAATATGGTATTTTACTTTTTTGTGTTCCATATCTTATATAAAACTAAACACACAAACCAGGCATTATAAAACTTACCTCAAAGAGTTATTGTGAGGATTGTAGGTATTAGAAGAACAATATGATTGGTACATAATAAGAATTGGATACACTGCAGTTGTTTCTTTTTGCTCATCACTCACATGGATTTTAGAAAACTGTGGTCTTTGTGATGAATAGATGCAGCCTAACAGACATCTCTATCTCTCTGCCTCTGTCTTTATTTTTCTGTCTGTCATATACCTATACAACTAAAACTATATATTTATATTCATATTTTTGTGGCATTTTTCTCGAGTCTACTAAAATAAATTGATCTTTTTTTCCAGAAGGAATGTGAATCTCTTGTAAATAGTATTTAAAAATTTTAAAACATAGTCTTCAATGTATAGTATTATTTTTATTGCTGGGAACTGGCTATAAGCTTATTTATATAGCAAAACATGAAGTACCCAGTATATTTAAGTTTGTGAACCAAATGTATCATTGAACATAACCCCAGAGAAAGAACAAATGATCAAATACCTACCTTAGTTAAGTTTCAGTTACAAATTCTACTGACTTATGCTTAGACTCCTTGGTTACCTTTTTGATTTATCTACTGAAGTAAAATAGAATAAGAAGTCTTTGATACTTAAGTTCCTTAGATACTCCTTCAAATTCAAATTATGTATTTAAACGGAAATGACATTGTAATTGAATACTATCTTTACTCATTATATAAAAGCGCGCTGTGGTGTCATTCCAACACTTGCTTTTCATTTCCACACATTTGTGCATTTACAGAATTATTGAAAAAAGAGATAATGGAGGTATAAAATGAACAGAGAAGCTAGATTTTGTAAGCAATAATAAGTCATTCAATAAGTCAAAAATACTTGCAGAGAAATTATAAAGATTATCTACTTCTCTATTTATTTAATGATATCTATTAAGAAGGTTTAAGTTACTACGGTTAAGTGAAAATGATTAAAGCAAGTATCCCCGCAAGGTCATTATTAGAATCAATATCATGCCAATTAGTAATATGTATTATTACATTTCATGTGCAACTTGATTCCCGGGCTGCCCGATATTTTTTGTTACTAATAAATACTGAACATTTTTTAATATAATGGCATTTAATGTTATATGCACAATGCTATTTATTCAATGTATTAGAATATCTTATTTACAATTTAAAAATATAACTTTTCAAATAAGGTAATGATTATCTTCCTCATATATTTATTTGTTTTTTTTTTTAGATTTTATTTATTTATTTATTTATTTATTTATTTATTTATTTGAGAGAGAGAGAGAGAGAGTGTGAGTGAGAGTGAGTAGGGGAAGGAGCAGAGGGAGAGGGATAAGCAGACTCTGTGCTGAGTGCAGAGCCTGACACAGGCTTGATCTCAAGAACCTGAGATCATAACTTGAGCTGAAACCAAGAGTTGGACACTTCACCCACTGAGCCACCTAGGTGCCCCATCTTTATACTTTAAACATTTATGTGCCTAGCATGGAGCTAGGCACCAAAAAGCTCTCAATTTAGTGATATATATATATATATATATATATATATATATATATATATATATAAAATATATTAATACAGCTATATAAGTAATTATATACAGGAATGCAATATTATAGGAAAAAAGTGAATTAACTGGCTTAAATCTACAAACACAGCCTTATATATTATTTGACTAGGTGACACATGTGATAGATTGAATGCTAGTTCCACATCTTTACTCCACACCCTTGCTATTCCTACCTGGTAGACAGAATGATATCCCTGCCCATTCTTTGGCCTTAGCTACATGATTTGATTTTTGTCAACTAGATGTTAGAGGACTCAATAGAAGTGAAGGCTTCAAATGTGTGTACATATTTGGGCTGTCTTGCTGGGCTCCTGACATCATCATGAGAAAAGCATAAACCATGTCTGCCCCTTTAACATGGACTATAATATAAAATACTTCTAAGAAGCATACTTGAACTTGGGCTGTAGCCCAGAGCCAGGATGGCTAAGGTCCAGTTAAGCCCAGCTAAAATCAGCCAAATCCCACTGGCACATATATCTCTGAGTGAGAAAAACAGACGTTTATTGTGAGAAGCCACTAAACTTTTGAAAGTGTTTGTTATATGTAATTACTGTGATTACACTATCACAGTATTACAGATACTTAGGTAGCTTAAACTATCTGTAATCTCTATTCATACAGCTATCTGTATTATCTGTATCTGTAACATAATTTTTTTTAAATAGAAAAATATTAATGTATAACAAGATTCTTAACCGGCAAAATTTTTGCTCCCAAAGGGATATTTGGCAATGTTAGAGACATTTTTGGTTGTCACAAATCAGGAAGTGCTGCTGGCATTCTGCTCAGAATGTCAATAGTGCCCAGAATAAACATCATTGGTTTATAAATTTATATTAGATATTGAAATAAATCAACAATACAAGAAAACTATATAAGAAACATAATTTTTAAATGCATGGATTTAAATGGCTGACCAAATTTAATTGTTCACCAAAACACTCAGCAGTGTACCACTAAATTGTCATATACACCAATCCTTCTCAATTTCATTGTTTCTTATGATTCTTATTCATTCATTCATTTAGAATATTCAGCCTTGGAATAAGCAGCCTATTCCAACATTACTTGTGATTTCAATATACCTTGTACACTGCTACCAGTTTAATCTTACATAAAGTTCCATTTTGACTTTATGGCACAAAAATTTTGCATAGGTAATGTTTATGATTTTCAAAGTATTTCATATTTTGACTAAACTTGATTCTAGAATTTTTCCTTCAAAAAACTCAGACCCACTATTTTGCATACTTTGTGCATAGTAATTACTCATTTATTCTCACATTGACCCTATTTTTTTGTCTGTTCAAGTTGAATCATGTATTCAAAGCAGTTAATTTCCTTCAAAAGGAAGGCTTTAATGCATTTGTGTATATGTAGTGTAAGTGTACACAAAGGTGTGTGTGTGTGATATGTTTAGGTGTGTGTGTGTGTGTGTGTGTGTGTGTGTGCTTGAGAGTTGGATATGGTTTTAGGACTGCATTACAGTACCCTCTCTATTAGTCTGACATATTTAATTTATTATCTGCTTCTCTCTGAATTTGATATGTACAGGAAAGAAAATCTGGTAGTTAAACATGATAAAATAATAAAACTTGGATAATAGAAAAAATCTTAGGACAGAGTATAATGATGTGTGTAGAAGGATTAAATATAGCACTGCAGAGAGTCAAATTTTGAAATGGTAATTTCAATGATATAAGCCTGTCATTTTTTTTTACCATAAATACTCTTAAGTAAAATTACATTGTGTTGATGAGGAGGGGACTTTTTTATTATTTTAAGTAATAATAAATAATAATAATAAAAATAAATAAATAAATAAATAATAAATAATAAATAACTTTATTTATTATTATTTATTAAAACCTTATTTTAAGGTTGCATTTTTGGTCAAATTTGAATCAAATGTTTCTCTATTATAGCACTTATTATAAGTACATTATTCTTTTCAATTTATTTGTATCTTTTCCCCTTGTGTGATAGTCTACACAGCAGCTACTATGTATGTGTTTATTCTGAATATTTATATCTATAATAATTTATCAGAAAACATGAATAATTGCAAGTACACAAGCATGTTGTTGAATTAGTGAATGCATGTTGTAGCAATACCCTTAGATTCCATGTTTTAAAAAATGTCTTTAAAAATATACGGTGGGATCCCTGGGTGGCGCAGCGGTTTGGCGCCTGCCTTTGGCCCAGGGCGCGATCCTGGAGACCCGGGATCGAATCCCATGTCGGGCTCCCGGTGCATGGAGCCTGCTTCTCCCTCTGCCTGTGTCTCTGCCTCTCTCTCTCTGTGACTATCATAAATAAATTTAAAAAAATTAAAAAAAATATATATGGTAAGGGGATGCCTGGGTGGCTCAGTGGTTGAGCACTTGCCTTCGGCCCAGGGCGTGATCCAGGAGTACCAGGATTGAGTCCCGTGTCGGGCTCCCTGCATGGAGCCTGCTTCTCCCTCTGCCTATGTCTCTGCCTCTCTCTCATGAATAAATAAATAAAATCTTAAAAAAATATATGGTAAAAAGTCAGTATGTTTATAATGTATATAATTAATCAACACAGTTATTTCATTAACTATTGACTTGAAAACAGTATAGGTTCACCTTTAGCTTTTGCTGCAGTGTCTGATAGAATGTCTGAAATTATTCTATGCATATTTACACTGAGACATTTACCACTTGGAACCACTGGAATTTCTTAGAAGTTACAATTTTATAAACAATTCTAATTATTTTAGGTTAAGTATTATAGTGAACAAAAATTATTCATTATGAGATTTTCTCTGTTGTAAGATGGAGATCAGGCATCTTATTTTTTTCAAAAAAAATATTTATTTATTCATGAGAGACACAGACTGACAGAGAGAGGCAGAGACATAGCTAGAGAGAGAGGCAGGCTCCTCGCAGGGAGCCCCATGTGAGACTCAATCCTAAATCCCAGGATCACCAACTGAGCTGAAGGCAGGCACCCAACCCCTGAGCCACCCAGGCATCCTGAAATAAAATAAAATTTAAAACAGCATTTTAGTCATACTAATCATCTCTTAAGACCTCAATAACAACTTATAACTGGTGACTACTCTCTTAGACAATGCAGACAGGGAACATTTCCATGATCTCATCAGGTCCTACTAGACAGCACTGATCTTGGCACTACATCTGTATTAGTCTAGGATCTCTAGAGAAATAGAGGTCTTCTGAAATCTCTTCAGGAGAAGAAAAAAAGAAAGAAAGAGAGAAAGAGAGAAAGAGGGAAAGAGAGAAAGAGAAAGAGAGAGAAAGGAGAAAGAGTGACGGGCACTGAGGTGGACACTTGACGGGATGAGCACTGGGTGTTTTTCTGTATGTTGGTAAATTGAACACCAATAAAAATTAATTAAAAAAAAAGGAGAAAGAGAAGGAAAGAGAAAGAAGAAAGAAAGAAAGAAAGAAAGAAAGAAAATGAAAGAAAGAAAGAAAGAAAGAAAGAAAGAAAGAAAGAAAGAAAAAGAAAGAAAGAAAGGAGGGAGGGAGGGAAGAAGAAAGAGAGAAAGAAAGCAATTGCATGACTTAGTTCCTTATGATCAATTGCTTTCTTTCTTTCTTTCTCTCTTTCTTTCTTTTTTGAAAGAAAGATGCAGTAATGGTAACTAAGAAGTCCCTAGATCTGCAGGCAGTAAGCTGGAAACCCAGGAGAGCTGAGAGCAGAGTTCCAGTCCACGTCCAAATTCCTATGAACCAGAAAAGCTAATGGTGTAAGTTTCAATCTGAATCTGAATCTGAAGGCAGGAAAAGGCCAATACCTTAGCTTGAACACAGTCAGGCAGAGAGAATTCTTTATTTGACCTTTGAGTCTATTCAGACCTTCACTGGATGCATGAGACCCACTCTATTCACATTGAGGAGAGTGTATTAGGGTTCTCAGAGAAATAGAACCAAACACACACACACACACACACACACACACACACACACACACGGATAGAAGGACAGAGAAAGAGAGAGAAGAGAGAGAAAAACAGAGTCAGACAGAGATTACTAGGAATTAGCTTTAAATTATGGAGGCTCAGAAGTCCCACAATATGTTGTCTGCAAGCTGGAGACCCAGGAAAACAAGTGATATGATTCCAGTCCAAGCCTGAAGGCCTGGAAACTGAGGTGCTGATGGTGTAAGTCCCAGTTCAAGGGCAGGAGAAGACTGATGTCTTAGTTCATGCATACAGGCAGAATGGGGAAGCATTCTCCCTTTCTCTGCTATTTATTCTATTCAAGCCCTCAAGGGATTGGATGGTACTTGTCCATACTGGGGAGGGAAATCTATTTTATCATTCTCCTGATTCAAATGATAATCTCATCCAGAAGCATCCTCATAAACATATCCAAGATAATCTGACCAATCAACCTGACATATAAAATTAACTAACACAGAGGGCAGTCTGTTTTACTCAGCCTAGAGATTAAAATGTTAGTCTCATCAATAATCACCCCTCGAGACCCACCCAGAAATAATGCTTAACTGAATATCTGGGTTCCTTGTATCCCAGACAGGTTGACTTGTGAAATTAACCAACATACTTTTCATTTGATAGCTATCATTCGGCATTCATCTTCATTGACATGATTATTTCTACAACGTTAGGTCTAAATTCCAGATGTTAAATTGCTTAGAAAATAAGATTTACCACTCAGATATGCCAAAATTCTACCTAATGTATCTTATTTATATTGCCATAGATATGCCTCTTTCTCATAACATTGGTAGTAAAACCATCCTTTCTTTTGGTAATGAATGAGGAAGGACCTTGATACCCAGAGTATTATCCTATACTTTAGCTCTTTTAAGGTAACCAAGAATTAATAGGTATTAGTCTAAAGTTTTTGGCTCCAAGTGACATAAATCCAAGAAAATTAGCTTAAGAGTAAGACAAAACAACAAAAATACTAGTAGTTACTTTAACTTAAAAGTCCAAGGTTGGAGGTTACTTTTGTTCACTTCCTTTCAATGCCTTAAGTAATATCATTAGGATTGTGTCTCATTTCACCCAACTCTGAACTCTTAATTCCTTCAGATTAGTTGAAGCTTAAACTGGATCTCCACCCAGAGAAGCCAAGAGGGTCAACAACTTTCTAGTATTAACCCATAACTGCACTGAGATATTGCAGAAAACAAACAAACAAAAAGATCTGTTTTCTCATAACCATAATGAGTCCTGAAATGACTTAGAAACAGCTTGTCTTTGATCACCTACCCATTTTTCAGCCAGTCACTCTGCCTGATGTGCCAGTAGCAGTGAAAGTATGGCTGTGTAACTAAGTAAACTAACTCATCAAATGGGGAAGAAATCATTCCTAAAGTGAGGAGATGCTGACAGACAAAATCTAACAGATGTCCACTACAGAATACAGTAAAATTATATAATGTGATACAAAAATACATTTACCTTGACAAGAATGTTATTTTGCTACCTATGGTAATTAGAATGAAGTATCAAAGGATAATCTGTAGCACTTCACACTCTACACAGTAGGATCTCAACAAATATTTAGGCAACAAATAAACATATTGCAGTAATAAAGTTTTCACTACTAGCACAATTTAGAAGAGGATTATCCTCAGATTTTACAGAGCCAAAAGATTACTTCTCTGCTTTTCTATGATAGCTCATAATACTATGTATCTAAGTGTCATATCAGCCCTTGAAAATTAACAACAGTTTAATGCTGATTAATTTGCAGCTTTTCTTCCCTATAGTTTCTACATATTTTTTTTTCAAAAATTGCTTAGAGTCACTTCAGTGCTTATTGAATGCATCCTTAGTTGTTTTCTCCCGTGGACCACCCTGTACTCATCACTATTGAATTTCATACCGTTTTTGTTGGAGGACTTCTCTAATTTGTCAAGGTCATGTTAAATTCTAGTTTAGATGTCTAAGATCAAAGCAATTTGACCCAACTCAATATCACACTGGGTGTGTTCTTAGTTCCATTATCTATGTCTTTAACCCCCTCTCCACATACACACACACGTCATGTGAATTCCAATCATAAACTGCACTATTTGGTTTTACAGAAAAGAGTTTATCAGTTTTTTTTTAGGATTTCTACAGGAATTTAGAGTTAGTTGAAACAGAGCTAGCTAGCAAGTTCTCTACATTGTGTGGGACTGCTTACCGAAAAATAATATTCAGTTTAAGAAGGAAGGCAGATATATGTTGTGTCTGTGTAGTCATATAAGTATGATTGTAGGGTGACCATCATTCTGAAATCTAGGATCAGAGAAAAGGAAATGCATACTTGGAGATCCAAAGAGAAGTTCTGAGCAACATGAAAACAGAAACTTGAGAATACAATGCTTAGAAAAAGATCCCAAGTTCAAGACAAAAGCATAAGAACCTAATAATACATAAATATTATGTTTGGATTCCAGTTCACTTCTTGGTCAGAGTAAAACATTTTTTCAAGAAAAAAAGGGGGAATTTTGGTGATCCTAAGTTCTTAGGTGGATGGCATTAAGTACCACTATTCAGAATGTAGGTAAAGGGGTTGGGGAATCTAAGAAATTCTAAAGCCATAGTTGAATTCTTTCTTTGGTTTCTTCACTTTGTTCCGTATTTGAACTAAATAAATGCATATATATCATTTTAACCAACCATCTTCATAGAATAAAAAGACACAGTTTATTACAAATGAAACATAGTTTAATTACTCATCTAAGTTTCCAGAGATTTTTAAATAAAAAGAGAATAGTAGTACAAAATGTATCTTGATGCACAGTCAAATGTTAAAAGTGGCAGAATTCCACAGCATCTTTGCTACAGTGTTATCAGGTATTATTTACTCACTCAATAGTTTCAGCAAAAATGATAAACTAGCTATCTCCAAAAATGTGTCTATCATGTGAAATCCCTCTGGAAGTTGAAATCACTTGTGGATTACACCAATACATTTACACAGTTTTAATATTGTTCAGTACAAAAATGTCCCATTCATGATAAATCAAGTTTATATAACTGACTATCCTAGCAAGTGCCATCATATAAATGAAGTTATCTAGAACTGTACAAGTTGGTAAGGAATTAGACATTACTTCTTCAATAAAGGATTATGGGGAAAGAGAAAAAGATCTAATGTGTGTATTGGCATCCTTTTTATATAAGATGCTTTTATAGTACTATGTGCAATCCTTAACAATCCTATAAAATATATCTAGTATGACAACCATCAGATAAATGAAAAATCTGAACTCAGAAAGTTTAAATAACTTGATCAAGTTATAAGGGTAGTAAACGCCAGACCAATTTGATTTTAAATCTTGGGTATCTCCATTACTTCTCTTATCTTTTATCAAACACAAAGAGAGATATAAGATTATTACTACAAAATGTGCTTTCTTCCATAAACACTGAATCCACAATGTAGAAGTCCTACTAACACATTTCAGCACCATGGTCAGATCCGCACCCCTTTATAAAAACTTGAGCCCTGGTAGATAAGAAAGAAATGGGAAAGTGTAGAAGTTTTCGGAACACCAAAGTGATATTTTATCTCAGCATACGTTAGATTATCTGGATATCCATTCCATAAGGTGAAAACTAGAATTATTATTTGTTAAAGATTTCTTATTTTTCTCTACAGACTTCCCAGGGAAACGTTTCCACAGGTTTTTCATGCAAAAGGTTTCCGTACTTAAAACATATTTACAGAAATGGCATTATCAAACATCACTTGAAAATGTCAATGCCTTTCCTTAGGCACTCAAGGCTTCTATTTTTTTCATTTTCCCAATTGTGCTCCTATTACTCCTATGGTACATATTATCCTCTAACTCATAAACGAGGTTCCATACTTTCATTACTGGTCTGCATTCCAAAACCCTACAGAGATTTTACTGTAACATATATTCTACTTTGCATCATTTACAAAGAAAAAAAAGTTTTACACTCCTCCTTTGGCTCTTTCAAAACATCATTTAATAACATGTAAAAAATATTTATGTGTTAAATAATTACATAAACAAATTACAGATAACATATTTTTAAAAAATTCTAATTTGATAGTTCTAACCACTTTTTCCTCCATGAAAGTAGTCACCTTTCTTTGCATAACATAAATAAAAACAGTATCAGAATCAGTATAACTTAGTATCTAAAATCAGGATTATTTGTATCTATTTAAATATTGACTAATATCTTTCCATGTCTGCATAATTCTGATCACATCATTTCCTAGATTCTGAGATACACTGATTTAAATGAAAGTGAATTTTGCTCACAGCTGCTGTGTGTTTTGGAAGAAACAGCCTGCAGCTAAAGTGGCCTTTCCTGCTGGCTTTACATAGAGGGCAAATTGCAGAACTATAGCTTATTCTCATCGACCTAAACTTAATAATGGCTTATATTATAAAAGTTTATTTGTGTTTTTTAAAGGAATTAATAAATAATACTTTTATCTTATCTCAGTTCTGTAAAGTTTGATAAATAAGACAAAGAATAAGGAGTTAGAGACCAGAATATTAGCTATATAGACAGTAAATGATAAATGGAAGCTTTTTTGTTAGCCTGCTGACCAAGAGAGCCTGATAATTGAACCCCAGATTTTCATAGATTTATCCATGTTATCAAATGCACTGAAGTATTAGAGGCTCCTCCTTTCAGAGCAGGACTTGGGATGGGGCGAAAATAGTAGTCAGCCTAAATTAGACTTATGACAAAGTTCTTAACAAAATGGAATGTCTTTTCTTTGTGAGCATTTCAATTCCAAAAGTAAAAACAGACAAGCCAATTGTGCCAAAATTATTATTTCAAAAATTACTCATCAAATAGTCATGGCATCTCCCTTGAGATAGGGAGAAGCCAAGAGTTTTAGTTATTGAGGCCCCCTCATAGGAGGGGAATTTTGGAAAGAGAAAATGTGTTCTCAGTAATATCAGTACCTGAATATGCCACAGTTTTGGCCATCTCCCTTTGAATATGAACAGTACTTTAGGACAGTTCTGCTCCTCCCTTCATGATGCCAGGTTTCCAGTCAGTACCACTATACTTTTGTTATAGGTCTGGGATCACTGAAGGATGTAAATAGATAAAAAGACATTAATTTGATCAATTGTAAGTCTTCAGTATCCTATGACAAAATAGCCATTCTTTATTCTATTTCCCATTGCAAATATTGTACATTCACTTAGTCCAATATAGCCTATCTAAGCCCTACAATAAAATTGAAAACAACATAGTCCAAGAACAAAAGTACATAGATACTGTAATAAAACCCAGTAACGAGAAGATGACCCAAATTTGAATATAATCTCCCTCCTATTATGAATTTATAAAGGAAAATTAAAATCACAAGCATCAAATCCCCTTGCAAATTAAAGCCCTAAAATGTTAAAACTAAGAGAAATTGAAGTCCAAAATGAAATTGTCTGTCTTGAAATACTATATTTCAAATAAATTAATGTAAAATTTTACCCTCCTCAACTTCATATTGTTTTCAATATTAGAGAAGTAAATTTTAATGCCTGAGTTTTATTCCTTCATTTGGTAGCTACGACCAGAACTCTGAAAGCAAAATCCTCTGAATTCAAACTCATTGCTATAAGGTGATTAATCATAGAGCTGTCATTACCATATTAATTGCCATCTCCCCTTCAAGCCCTGTTTCTAGCACTCCAATACTGACTTGAGTACAGGTTCCATCTGGTGACATAGAAGCCACATTCTCATAATAGACAGGCATTTTCATTTCTAGGTCATTTCCACTATTTCTTACAAGGCACTATCCTAAGGCCTAAGAAACCTGCCTCCTAGAAAATGTTTACCCTCCCACTTGGGTTTCAACTGAAAGGATACTCTCTACAGCCAAATGTACTGTTGATATTTCTGAAGCTGAGCCCCAAGGGGCTAAATAAAAATCAGTGTGTGAGCGGAGTCTTTTCCTTTGCTTTACCGTTACAAACTTTGATAGCATCTCATTGTTGTGTTTTCTGCAACAGCAGGCTGAGAGTCTGGTATTTCGTTTCTTGTTTGACTTTTTTAGTATTTTTCCACTATCTTATTTTGGTTTTTTATTCTGGAAAACACAATTGACATAAGGGGCTGCTATTTAACTAATCCAGAACTACTGTCTTAGGCCTGGCACCTAAGTTTAAAGCTTGGTACTCATAGTTTAAAGCTAGAACCTTCCTAGTGTTGTCAGCACATGTGGAACACAGCTGCTGCATAGTTTTGAAGTAGCAAATACTGTTCTGTTGGCCAGGGCCTGAATGGCCTGTGAAGACTTTTCCCTGTAATTGTATATTTGCCTCAGCTGTGCCTGCTTACTCAGGCCTCTGTGATTTGCCAGCATCTGCCAAATCATCTGCTAAAGCCCTGGCTGCCAGTATATATATACTCTAAGTATAGTTTAAGATTAAGCTGCAGCAGCCTGCTTCCTAAAGTCCCTGAAATTGGCCAAGACCACCCCTATTTTTGTTGAGGCCCATGCAGTCCATGACCTTGCTTGCTAATCTTCCCTTGTAGAAATTGTCTTCTATGATTGCTTGTGCACTAACACCTCCTACTCCGCCCTCAGAAGTTAAAAGCCAATTACACCATTGTAAATGTCCTCTGGCCCCATTATAAGCCCCTATACACACTAAGGTCGGGGTGCCTTGGACCACAAGACTCAAAGCCACATGTCCTAGCTCCATCAACTACATTCCCTATATATTTTCCCTCAGTTGTTGTCTTATGTTTTGTATCTTAGTATTCCCCAACTCTGAACCTATTTTGGGGATCTTTGAGGAGCTCAATAATTATCACTTTTATTTTTCAGTTTGATTCTAAACTGCTTATTTATCCTACTCACTTTATTTTATTTTTATTTATTCTGTTTATTATTAATTAATGTATTCTTTTCATTCTAAGTTTTTATACAGAAATAAGATAATCAGTAAAGCATTTGGAAGCAAAAATAGTAATGAATCCTGATATAAGTTGAAGGAGGTAGTTTGATTAGGAGTGTGTGTGTGCCCATGCGTGTGTGTAGGAGGCTATGATTAGCTATTAGTTAGTATATGGGGAAGCAGGGCCCTAACGGCATCTCTATTTTATTTATATAGTATATGTAAAGATTTGACATAGTTGAGAATGTCCAATTTAGTCTCCCTACATTACACTAGAGTGCAGGAAGAAAGGGGTGGAAAATGCGGGAAAGTCATAGCAATTGAGATCCTGTTAACAACAAGGAAACATTTGAAATGCAGTGGAAGCATACCAAAAACAAGGAAATTTGAAAATATTTCTTCCAGGGATATGGACATTTTTCCTACAAAAAGTGCCATATACAACAGTTAATCTCACAGGTTGGCCCATTTTAACTCTTTTAAGTAAAAAAAAAAATGTGTCTGGAGCACAATAAGGTAATTGAAAGCACTAGAGAAACTGTCATATACCACAACCTTATTTAAAAGTAATATATTCTAAAGTGCTTTGTATATAGCACAAAATCCATTTTTCTTTATTGTAGCTCTAATATTCTGGAGGGGTTGCCCTGAGCTTCTGGTGATTATGCATAACACCTATGCCCAAGGGCTGGTTATCTTGTAAAAAAAAAAAAAAAGACATAAGGTGGGAAGGGGAAGCAGTGGCTTAGGGAATAGGAGTTAAGACTCATATGGTGATTCTGGCCTAATAAGTCAATGGAATAGGAAAGAAATCAAGTAGGAGAGGAATAAGGCTTTTCATTGAGGAGAATAAATATGGTGGGTTGTGGAGTACTGGTCATATCAGTTCCTTTCATTTCCTCTCCTAAGGATATCGCTTTTCTTTCTTTTAGGTCTTCTAATATCACAGGGGATGGTGGGAAAGAAAGGAGAGTCAAGAGTATCTTAACACTATCAGGATGGACTTTTCTTCCCTATATGCACAGTTAGTTTTATTTAAGAAAATTGGTAGTGTTGAGTATCTGGATGGTGGTTTCAAAGGAAAGAAAGCATATTTTTCCCCCAGTATTTTCATTATCTTCTTCACTTGCCTCTATCTCCTGAATTAGTCTTCATGTTGGAGAAGTATAGTCAACAATGTCTTCAATATGGAGATTGAAGGTGGAGAACTGTTTAGTAGAAAAGGGAAGAATTTCATAGGGCTGTTTTATTGGGCAGTTTACTTACTTGCCAGAAATAGGGAAGTTATGGCTGCAACAAAAGATTTCTATTAAATTGCATATTATAACATTAAATTTTATCCAGGACCATGTAACAAAGTATACATTAGCAGAAAGAATATTACTTCAGACCATTTCAGAAAGGGAATTCTATAGCAGTCATTATAACAATTATATCAGATGGCAACACTACAACAGCTTTTGAAATTTGTGTGGTATTCACAGGTAATTTTGCAAATTAGAGTACTACTTGATATACTAAAAATAGACAAATAAAAACAGAATACCAAACACTACCACTCAGATTCTGAGTTTTCTAAATCTTTCCTTAGCTATAACTTTATATAGTGTCTTAGTTAAAATGCATTCACCAAAGAATCTTTAATTACAAATATTTTCCATTAATGAAAATCCAGATCTGTTTTCATAATTTTGTCACATAGACTTCTATGAAAAAAGGAGAAGTTTCAATTCCATCTTAAGCCTGCCTTAGGCCCAGGACGTGATCCTGGAGACCTGGAATCAGGTCCCATGTCCCACGTCGGGCTCCCGGTGCATGGAGCCTGCTTCTCCCTCTGCCTGTGTCTCTGCCTCTCTCTCTATGTCTCTCATGAATAAATAAATAAAATCTTAAAAAAAATTCACCTTAACTGTAATTATGCTCATCTTAAAAGAATATATCAGAACTTGTACTACACACTCTTGTATGCACACATGTTCAAATACCTTCTCTCTTCCCACTCCACACATACACCATACCCTGAATGGGAAAGCCACTTCATTAAGATAATAACTGTTAAAAAATAATATGAGCTGCTTTTCTGAATCTTGAGTTTATTTTACAATGTTTTCTTCTTAAAGTTCCTAAACTTGTGTTGACATTTATTTCTATATCATTTCCATTAAGCTTTTGCTTTTTATTATTAGGATTAGGGGAATTTTAGGATTTTCCCCTCTGGATTAGGCGAAAAATGGGTTTCTTTAAATTGTTAATCTTTAATGATCATTATGCTCATTTCAAAGTTGTAACATTTCACAGCAAATGGCTTTCTAGAGAGCTTTGCCGATTTGCAGTTTGTTTTATCAGAAATTTCTTTAACTTTTGTTTTCCCAATTATTCTCTTTGAAATTAAAAAACTATATAATTGTATCTTCATTTCTTTAAAATAGCATTTAAGACATTTGAACAATTTTCAGCTATTTTCTACATCCCCATTCAGCATTTTATTAAAGTTGCCTAAGCTTAAATTACGATTTTTTCCTGCTTCCTTTAGCTGTGACAAGAACAGGCTGGTTTGCTACAATTGATGTATATTTCTTTCTCAAGTTATCTTTTTGCTTTGAGTTACTCACTTATATATAAGTAATTATATATAAATATATAAAATCATATATAAATATATGCATGTATTTAGATATATATTTATACATTTGAATGCATACATACATTTTATTTGTATATATATACATATATTTATTCTATATACTTACTATACATATTGTATATATGTAGATGCATATATACATCTATAATATTACATATATTTAAATATATACATTTATTTAATTACCTCCTTTTTTTTAATTAATTTTTATTGGTGTTCAATTTACCAACATACAGAAAAACACCCAGTGCTCATCCCGTCAAGTGTCCACCTCAGTGCCCGTCACCCATTCCCCTCCAACACCCGCCCTCCTCCTATTGTTATATTGCCTGTACTGTCCTATTTTGTGTATCTTTGTAAGTTTTTTTTTTGTTTTTGTTTTTTTTTTTTTAATCTACACCTTTATGTTGTGCCCAAGATTGCGAATCCAAGACACGGCCAAGGAGCCGACAGCGATGCAATCACACGAGGGTTTATTTACACGCTCGAGCCTGGTCCAAGTGCACCCGACGCAGCGGAGCAGGGCTTGGGCCCCGAGGCTAAGAGGCGCAGCAGCTTTATAGGGGCCAGTGGCCCATGGCATATGCAGAAAGTTGCACAGTCACGCTGGTCCGCTGAGCCGGATTTCCCACTGGGGTGTGTCCTGGTCTTTTTTTTTTATGATAGTCACAGAGAGAGGCAGAGACACAGGCAGAGGGAGGAGCAGGCTCCATGCAGAGAGCCTGATGCGGGACTGATCCTGGTTCTCCAGGACCGCAACCTGGGCCGAAGGCAGGCGCTAATCCACTGAGCCACCCAGGGATCCCCTACTTTAATATTTTTTCAAATCGTAAAAACATTTGCTCTTCTTGACAGCATCACTCACCAGAGTTCATATTTTACCTTACATTGCCAACATGCCCTGTCCAGCAGTTAGGAACCATATAATTTCCAATCTCTGTGTCACTTTCAAGTGAGGATTAAAGATAGGCATGAGTTTTCTACACACTCCCTTTTCACATCTTTACAATCTTTGCACTTACATGTTCCAGATAAGGAAGAGTGCTGCTGATCTCTACATAAGACTTTCCCTAAGCAGCTATGTCAGACGTTTCCAAGACTATCACCAGATTCAGTGATTTGTTAGAACCCACAGAGCTCAGAAGTTATTGTACACATAATTATGGCTTATTACAGCAAATGGACCAAAAGCAAAGTGATTTTTTTGAAGCAAAATGATTAAAGGAAAATAGTACATGCGGCAAAGTCTGAAGGAAACCAGGTGTAAGCTCCCAAAAGTTCTCCCTCAGTAGAGGACATGGTTAATTTCTCTAGCAACAAGATGAGGAAACCTGTTTGAAGTATTGTCTACCAGTGAAGTCACCTGAGCCTACAACGCCATGGCTTTTATTGGTGGTCCACCACGTAGGTATTTAGCCATTGCCTACAAGACCAGTTTCTGAGGCTCCAGAAACCCAGGAGAACAGGTGTTCATCATAAATCACAAAGTTTGCACATATTCTCTACAAAGACTGGTATAACACCTCAGGGACACAGGCATACAAAACATTTATATTGTTTAGAATCCAAATATTTTTTAACAACTTTGTTGAGCTATATCTCACATACCACACTATTCACCCATTTAAAATGTACAATTCATTGGTCTTTCTCTAATCAGAGATATGTACAACCATCTCCACGATTTTAGAACATTTCCTTACTGGAACTGTGATTTCCAGTTCTGCACATAGGAAGCTGAGAAGTCAACTCTCTGTCCTAACAACAAGTAAACAAGCTGAATAGACTTAAAAATCAACTCTTCTCAGATCTTTAAGAGGGGGAAGACACAGGAAAAATCACTGATCCCAAGATTGGATATATAGAAAGGTGAATGAATAACAGGAGGGAGTCATAGCTTACCTGGAGCAGACACTCACAAGCGGAAACACCTGTAGGAACCAGGCCTGAGATGAAAATTTGAACTGTACTTGTACTTGAAAACTTGAATTTCTGGAGTCTCAGAGCAAACAACTCTGGGGATTAAAAACTCCAGCGGGGGGGGGGGGGGATCCCTGGGTGGCTCAGTGGTTTAGCGCCTGCCTTTGGCCCAGGGCGCGATCCTGGAGTCCCGGGATCGGGTCCCACGTCGGGCTCCCGGCATGGAGCCTGCTTCTCTCTCTCTCTCTCTCTCTCTCTATGTCTATCATGAATAAATAAATAAATCTTTAAAAAAATCATTTAAAAATAAAAAATAAAATAAAATAAAATAAAAACTCCAAGTGGATCTAGTCATAGAAGAAACTCCCACAATACTGTTAGATTCACTTCTAGGAGCTCCATCAGATTCCCACAATAAATACCATTAAAAAAATTCCCTGGGGCTTACAGCAGGGAAGGGGAAGAGAAACCATTTTGAAACATGCCAAAGCACTCCATTTTTCTTAATTTCTCTTCACTCCACACCTATCTATGTAGAAGTCTGAAAATTCAACAAAAATATTTCTGGAACTATTAAATGAGTATAGCGAGGCTACAGAATGACAGGTTAATATACAAAGGTCAACTGATTTCCTACGTGCCAGCAATGAACAAGTGGAATTTGAAATTGAAAACACAATGCCTAGCCAACACTTGTCTCCTATGTTGTTAATTTTAGCCATTCTGACAGGTGTGAAATGAGATCTTTTGTAGTTTTGATTTGTAATTCCCTGATGATTGATGTTGAGCATGTTTTCATTGATGTTGAGTCTGTTAGCCATCTCTATGTCTTCTTTGGAAAAATGTCCATTCATGTCTTCTCCTCATTTCTTAACTGGATGATTCATTTTTTGGGTGTTGAGTTTGATAAGTTCTTTATAGATTTTGGATACTAACCCTTTATCAGATATGTCATTAACAAATATCTTCTCCTATTCTACAAGGTTGCCTTTTAGTTTTGTTGATTGTTTCCTTCACTGTGCAAAAGCTTTTTACACTGATGAATCCCAATAGTCTTTTTTTGTTTTTCTTTCCCTTCAGGAGACATATGTAATAAGAAGTTGCTACAGTTGGTGTCAAAAAGGTTGCTGCCTGTGTTCTCCTCTTGCATTTTGATGGTTTCAGATCTCACATTTAGATCTTTAATCCATTTGAACTTAAGAAAGTGGTCCAGTTTCATTCTTCTGCATGTTGCTGTCCACTTTTCCCACCACTATTTTTTGTTAAAGTGACTTTTTTCCAGTGGATATTCTTTCCTGCTTTGTTGATCAGCTGACCATATAGTTGTCAGAATCCATTTCTGGGTTATCTACTCTGTTCCACTGATTTTCGTCTGTTTTTGTGCCAGTACCACACTGTCTTAATCACTACAGCTCTGTAATACAGCTTGAAGTCCAGATTGTGATGCCTGCAGCTTTGTTTTTCTTTTTCAAGATTCCTTTGGCTATTCAAGGTCTTTTACAGTTCCATACAAATTGTAGGATTGTGTGTTCTAGCACTGTGAAAAATCCTGGTGGTATTTTGATAGGAATTGTATTAAATATGTAGATTGCTTTCAGTAGTATAGATATGTTAACAATATATGTTCTTTTGATCCATGAGCATGGAATGTTTTTCCATTTCTTTGCATCCTCTTTAGTTTCTTTCATCAGTATATTATAGTTTTCAGAATACAGGACTTTCACCTCTTTCGTTGAGTTTACTCCCAAATATCTTATGGATTTGAGTGTAATTGTAAATGAATCAATTCTTTAATTCCTCTTTCTGCTGTTCCACTATTGATGTATAGAAATGCAACAGATATCTGTATGTTGATTTTCTAACCTGTGACTGTACCGAATTTGCGTGCCAGTTCTAGCAACTTTTTGGTAGAGTCTTTTAGGTTTTCCGTATAGAGTATGATGTCATCTGTAAATAGTGAAAGTTTGACTTCTCCCTTGCCAATTTGGATGTGTTTTATTTCTTTTTGCTGTCTGACTGTTGAGGGTAGGACTTCCACTGCTATGTTAAATAACAATGGGTGAGAGTGGACCACACTGTCTTGTTTTTGACCATAGAGGAAAAGCTCTGTTTTCCCCATAGACAATGATATTAGCTGTGGGTTTTTCACATAAGACCTTTGTAATGTTGATATAGATTCCCTCTATCCCTACTTTGCTGAGGGTTTTTATTATGAATGGATGTTGCATTTTAAGGGGAAACCTCTCACACTGTTGGTGGAAATGAAAACCGGTGTAGCCACTCTGAAAAATAGTACAGAATTTCCTGAAAAAGTTAAAAATAGAACTACCTTATGATCAAGGAATTGCACTACTGTGTATTAACCCAAAGGATATAAAAATACTAATTCGAAGGGATACATTCACCCCAGTGTTTATAGCAACATTATCAACAATAGCCAAATTATGGAAAGAGCCCAAATGCCATCGACTGATGAATAGATAAGCAAATGTGTATATATAAATAAATGGGATATTACTCAGCCATAAAAAGAATGAAATCTTTCCATTTGCAACAACGTGGATGGAGCTATGGAGTATTATGCTAAGCAAAGTAAGTCAGTCAAGTAAGATAAATGCCTTACGATTGCACTCATATATGGAACTTAAGAAGCAGAACAGATGAACAGGGGGTAAAAGAGAGGCAAACCAGGAAACAGACTCTTAGCTACATAGAAGGAACTGATGATCACTCTTCCCAGGTGAGCAGGGGATGCATTACATAGGGGATGGGTATTAAGGAGACCACTTTTGATGAGCATGGGGTATTGTATGTAAGTGATGAATCACTGGGTTCTGCACCTGAAACTAATATTGAATGGTTAACTGTAATTTACATAAAAAATTGGAAAAAAAGACCCACAATACCATTTACATTAACAGTCTCAAAAATGAAATACTTAGGGCAGCCAAGGTGGCTCAGTGGTTTAGCACCGACTTCGGCCCAGGGCCTGATCCTGGAGACCCGACATCGAGTCCCACATCAGGCTCCCTGCATGGAGCCTGATTCTCCCTCTACCTGTGTCTCTGCCTCTCTCTCTCTCTCTCTCTCTGAATAAATAAATAAACAAATAAATAAGTAAAAAAATGAAATACTTAGATGAACAAAAAAAAAAACAAACAAAAACTAAATAAATGGAGATATATTCTATTTTTATGGACAAGATGATTCAATATTATGAAAATGTAAAATATATATATATAAAGGGTGGATAGAGGGAGCTGTCCATGTAATACCAATTAAAATCCCATCAGGTTATTTTATGTGTATCAAAAATTAATTCTAAAATTTATATGGAGTGACAAAATATCTAGAATAGCCAACACACTATTGAGGGAGAACAACAGAGTTGGAGGGCAGATGCTACTTGGTTTTAAGACTTACTACTCAGCTATAGTAATCAAGGCAGTGTGGCATTGACAAAAGAACAGACAAATAGAGTAATGGGCCAAAACAGAGATCCCAGAAATAGATCTCCATAAATACAGTCAACTGATCTTTGACAAAGGAGAAAAGGTAATACAATAAAGATAGATTCTGCAACAAATGGTGCTGAAAAATTGGGCAATCATCTGCAAAAACACAGGCCTAGACACAAATCTTGTACCCTTTATAAAAAATAACTCACCTACATGTGAAAAAGAACAGTATAAAACTCCATGAAGAGAGTATATGAGAAAACCTAGATTACCTTGGCTATCATAAGGTCTTTTTACCACTCCACCAAAGGCAAGATCCATGAAAACAAAAAAAGATAAGCTGAATTTCATTAAATTTAAAAGCTTTTGCTCAATGAAAATCAATATCAAGAGAATTAGAAGATAAGCCACAGAATGGGTAATATTTTTTTCCAAAAAATGCACCTGATAAAAAACCATTATCCAAAATATACAAAGAACTCTTTTTTATTTACAAGATTTATTTATTTATTTTAGAAAGAAAGAGAGTGAAAGAAGATGCATGGGAAGCATGAGTGGGGGTAGGAGCAAAGGAAGAGAATCCTCAAGAAGACTCCTTCCTGAGCTCAGACCCTGAGGTGGGGCTCAGTGTGGGGAAGGAATGCCAGGCTCCCATTCTACCTCACTACCTATGTGATTATGACTTGAGCCAAACCAAGAATTGGTCACTTAATCGACTGAGTGTTCTGATAGCCGTTCCCTTCTTTATCCCTTCACGTCTAAGGGGTAAAAGACGCATTGATTGCTTGCTCATGACTGGAAGTGTTTTCATTTGATGAAAATAATTATTAGGCGCAAACAGTTTTTAACCTGATAGTTTCTTTTCCATTAGCTTTGCGAACAAGAATCAATACAAGAACACTTCTCCAAAAATGATCTCTCATTCAACAACTATCAATGAGCATCTACCATATATCAGATCAGGTATGGTGTTAGGTGCTAGGAATAAGGCAGAAAACTATAAAAACAAGACAAACAAGTAAAAACATAATCCTGCCTGTATACAGTAACTAATATTCTAGTGCATTTTGAAGCACTGAAAAGATGATAGATTCTGTAACCAGATATGTGAAAATAATCAAAATAAAAAGATACCTTCACATGTTCCTACCACTTGCTCTTTTTTAAATAATCACATGCAGCTAATTGCCTTCCCTGTCCCTTTCCAACACAATTCTTTTTCTTTATGATAACAATAAAATATTCATTAAATAATTAATTCGGAGAGACAATATTAAGGTAAAAGATTTTCAAGTTCTCAAACTCATCATTGATACATATCCTCCAATATTCATTTATATTTTGTCTATAGTTCTACATTAAAATATTTCACTTGCCTGGGGAAACATTTAACAATGTTTATAACAAAGAAAACCTACCCTTGGAGAGTGGAAGCAATGCTGAATTGTTTCCTACTATTCATTAAAGCTCAATTATAAAGAAGAATATTTATGGAATTATTCTGTTTTCTTTCTCCTCTTCTTCCCCGTTTTTCTCCTCTCCCTTTCCTCCTTCTTCCCCCTTTTTTCTTCCTCCTCCTTTCCCTCCTTCTTTCCTGTGACTCTAAAGTGTTGTGCTATATCAGATTTTGTATATATTTGTGCTTATGTTTGAGTATAAATATATATAACTTCTGATATATTATACATATATAATCTACATACACAATATACATATATGACTACTCTAATATTTAGTAAGTTTTTAAGTGATTATTTTTATAATGAGACTTTTGAATAAAATATTTAGCCATCCCTTTGTATTCATTATGAGAAAAAAATCTTGCATTCTCTTCCTCCCTCATACCTTCCTCTGCTCCGTCACTTAATATTATCTTCCTTGTGTGTTTATCTTTGTATGAAATCTGTATGCTTTTGTCCCTGAATTTATCATTTTATTTTTTAAATTTATTTATTCATAGAGACAGAGAGAGAGAGAGAGAGAGGCACAGACACAGGCAGAGGAAGAAGCAGGCTTCACGGAGGGAGCCCGACGTGGGACTCGATTCCAGGTCTCCAGGATCACACTCCGAGCTGCAGGCTGCACTAAACCACTGTGCCACCAGGGCTGCCCGAATTTATCGTTTTAAAAGATGTCCTTTGGGGATCCCTGGGTGGCGCAGCGGTTTGGCGCCTGCCTTTGGCCCAGGGCGCGATCCTGGAGACCCAGGATCGAGTCCCACATTGGGTTCCCGGTGCATGGAGCCTGCTTCTCCCTCTGCCTGTGTCTGCCTCTCTCTCTCTGTGTGTGACTATCATAAATAAATAAAAATTAAAAAAAAAATAAAAGACTTCAGGTTCGACTGCAAGCTATTGTGCATAAGGTAATAAAGAGAATTATTTTAATATCCAAATTATTTTGTTTTCATTTATTCATTTGATATTATCAGAATATCTAATATTTATATTCTATCCTGTTATTCCTATTCCTGCCTTGGTTTTTATGATTTCAATTTTTAGTTGAATATATTAAATTAATTCCACTGGAGGATCCCTGGGTGACTCAGCGGTTTAGCGCCTGCCTTCCGCCCAGGGCACTATCCTGGAGTTCCTTATCGGGCTCCCTGCACGGAGCCTGCTTCTCCCTCTGTCTCTCTCTCTGTGTCTCCCATGAATAAATAAATAAATAAATAAATTCTTTAAAAATAAGCAAATAAATAAATTCTCCCTAACAGTCTTTTGCCAGGATCTTTCCATTCACTTCTTACCTAACTATAGCCTTTCTTCCAGAAAGGCTTGTATGAAAAATGTATGCTGCTATTTTACGGTAAAAACTGTTTTGTCTATATACTTTATACTTGGAAGATGACTTTGCTGGATATAAGATCCTTGTATCATATTTTCTTTCCTTGAGGCTCTTTGCAAGTGTTGATCTTCTATCAATGAATATTGCAGCCAAAGTGATTACCTGGACCTTCATTTTCAATTTATCTATCTTATTTCCTTTCCTTTATAAGTGCCATACTCTTTTTCACCAAGAAGCCAAATGGATCTTTCCTAATAAACTCAACGGAACATTTGTTTATTTGATTTTCTCCTTCACATATTCAGTTTTGCACATGTTATATATTTGGTTCCTGTCTTTTCTTTACTACTTGTTCACTACTTATTTGAATTTAGTTTCCTTTTGTTAAGTTTTCTCACTTCACTTTTCTATGTATCCTACTGTTCTGTTTCTTTTCTTCCTATTTATCTTCCTCTTTACTGGCCATTCTTTCCTGTGTTCTTAGTGTTTTTTTTCTAAAAGTTGTGATTACATATTTAATATTTTTGTGTTAATGTTGGGAGTGTTGGATTCAAATTTTATCTGCTTTAATGTCTCGGTTTTCTTCCATGTTTTTTCTCTGTTGGGAAGTTTTCCTATTACCCCTTTTCTTTTTTTTTATTACCCCTTTTCTTAAAGTAACATTACATGGATGCTTTATCTATTCCCCTTTGTTGGTTTTGTTGTTGTTGTTTCTTTCTGTGAGGTTTTTGTTGTTGTTGTTTGTTTGTTTGTTTGTTTTTTTTTTTTTGGTTTGCTTTTTAGCATATTTTTGTTGAGTTGGATTTTCAGAGAAGAAATTAGCAGGGGATAGCAATGACCGCATTCTTAAGTACTGGTTCTTAACAACTTTTGTCTAATTTCTCTGTAGATGTTTGCCTTTTATTTATTGATATTATTTGATTACTGATATTAAGAGCCCTTTATTTACTAGAAATTATTTTGTTACATGCATAGTGTTATTTAAATGAGCATAGAAGCCCATGTAGTATTATTTTATAAATCTTTATAAATCCTCATTCACTTTATTATAACCTTTTGTCATTGATGGTTCTATTAGGATAACATAAACCTCTTTAAATATTGCAAGCAATTTAGAGTTTAGCACAGCAAATTAAGTGCTTACATATCTGTTGAAAGGACTGAGAAGTAAAAGGTCACAGCATACCACCAATAGATCTCAGGTTTGTTGATAGCTTTGGGGGAATTATGAAGTTCCTATTTCCAACCCTGCTCAAAAGGTACGGGAAGTCACTGCTGTTGGTTGCTGCAGGGCAGGCTGTAACACTGAAGAGAATGATTCTTAATGGCCAGCAGACACTAAAAATTCTCACATTCACCATATCCATGCTTTTGCTTTCTGCTGCAAAAGGAAGAATAGAACTGTTTCACTTCTGCCTTCCAGATCTAACAGTCACTCATATTATTATAATCTAAACCAAAGCACTGCCACAAAGCACCCTGGGAAATTTGTTTTCTAGACATGCTTCTAAGCTATAGGAGAGAGCACGGAAGGTGGTGAGAATGGTTCTGAGTACCAACAATCCTTTTCCTCAGTGCCAGTACACAGCCTTCTATTCAAGCTTATCTCCCAAACAATGGCAACAAGATCATGTGACTGACAAAGATAATGTGCAAGTAACAATGTGTTTGCTCTTTTCCTGAAATCCTCATCATATGCTATACTATATATAGCATTAGATAGTCTTTATTTCTTTTCTAGTGTAATCACAAACCCCCTTCTAATTTGTAGAACCTGTAACCTGTAAAGACTGATTAATAAGTCATTCCATCAACCCTTTATAAAAATTGTGCAGAAAAAAAGAAAGTCTTCACTTTTTAAATTCATATTATTTACTTGTTTATTTATTTATTGTATACTCCATACCCAGTATGGAGCTTGAACTCACAATCCTGAGATCAAGAATCGCAAGTTCTACTGACTGATGTAGTCATGGCGTGCTGAGAAAAGAAAAGCTTTTAAAAAGGCAACTGATACGATACAGAACAATAAAGACAATATGATTATTTGTCTAGTCTTTGTTTAACAACTGGTATTTAGTTGCTATTAAAAACTTCTTTCTTTCACTTTCCATGCTATGTTCCATTTATACTCAGTCAGTGCCTCAAAAGTTTGTGATACTCTGCTTAGTAAGGTGACTCAAACCTTTATTCCTTAAATATCATGCTATGTTTGATATTTGATTGCTGTGGCCTTGAGAACCCATGAGTTAGACAAACATAATCCTCTCTGCTTCTACTGTGTAGCAGAAATTATATTGCACCTTACTATTAAGATTGTAACTACAAACAGTTGGCCTTTACCTATTAATTTGGTTGCATTAGAAACTCAATAAGAGTAAGTTTTGTTTTGTTTTGTTTTTAATTTCGAGTTCATTGAAACCATCACTGTGCCCTTGTAAAACAATTCTGCCTTTGGAAACAAACACCTGTAAACCATCAAAGCAGTAAATTATAGGGAGGGGAGACAAAATCATTTTTGAGGGTGTTCTGAGGGATTATAATGAAAGGAGTCATTCTCACTTTCAACCATTGAGTTTCCAATCTGTTTTCTAAGACAGAAAAAAA
This sequence comes from Vulpes vulpes, assembly GCF_048418805.1. Classification (NCBI taxonomy): domain Eukaryota; kingdom Metazoa; phylum Chordata; class Mammalia; order Carnivora; family Canidae; genus Vulpes; species Vulpes vulpes. The sequence continues at coordinate 334,479 of NW_027325683.1, read as the reverse complement.
CATTTGTGGTCATAAATAAAAAAAAAATTTAGAAGATTTCTTCAATTCTACCAGATATTTTCTATAAGCCATTCCACTATATAACTGGACCAACTGCTTCTGGGTAACGAGGCACCCAACAAGGTGAGTGATTCCCTTGGGTATGAGTCCATTGCTTTACTCTTTTGTTGTAAAGTGAATGCCTTGGTCAGAAGCAACATTGTATGGGATGATAATTGTAGCAAATAATGTATTCTATAAATCAGTGGGTAAGACTGAGGGCAGGAAAATTAGAGACACAGAATGGAAATGCTTACCTATAGTAAGTGATAATATCAAAGGGGGAAGGATTACTACTCTTTGATTCAAAAGGGTAAACATTCATTAAACTGCCACCAGAACTTACTTCCACCCTTCCCTCTGGGAACATATACGTAGGATTCCTAGTTGATCTTCACTATAGACATTTGGTAATTGAGCAGCTGAGGTAGCCAGATTTACCTTTACGAGAATCTTACGTATTTGAGGCTAAGCAAATTCTATACCAGCATCCATTGTCAGTTTGTTAACGAGTCTACAGAGTAAACACTAGGTGGCACATAAAGAGCCTGACTGACATCCACACAATAAGAAATCTTATCTGAGGGATCCCTGGGTGGCGCAGCGGTTTGGCGCCTGCCTTTCACCCAGGGCGCGATCCTGGAGACCCAGGATCGAATCCCACGTCGGGCTCCCGGTGCATGGAGCCTGCTTCTCCCTCTACCTGTGTCTCTGCCTCTCTCTCGCTCTCTGTGTGACTATCATAAATAAATAAAAATTAAAAAAAAAAAAAAAGAAATCTTATCTGACCTGGTACTGCAAGTCTCTTATATATCAGTATGTGTTTGAAAACATTTATATAAATAACAAATATCTATGTTTTTTGCCAATTTTTAGAAGTTCATCATTAATCTTCCTTCTTAACCAAATTATTCCCTAATTTTTTGATTGTAGGGTTTCTAAAGTTAGTGTTATTGGAAAAATTATTCGTCAGCACACCTGATTGTTAATATCAATGAATTGATGCGTATCTGTACCTTCAACCAATTATTTTCTTATGCAAAGTGAACAACCAGAGGCCATGCTCAAAATTCTACCCCTGAAAGGATTTTCCTACACAATTATCTTTCAGGCCTATGATAATTAATTTTAGACATCAACTTAACTGGACCATAGGACACCAAGATATTTGTCAAACATTATTCTTGGTATTTCTGTGAGGGTGGTTGTAGATGATATTAACATTTTAATCAATATACAGAATAAAGCAGAACTCCTCCCCTAATGTGAGTGGGCTTCATCTAATCTATTAAAGGTCTGGAGGAGGGTGCCTGGGTGGCTCAGTGGTTGAATATCTGCCTTTGGCTCAGGTGTGATCTCAGAGTCTTGGAATCAAGTCCCACATCAGGCTTCCCACGGGAAGCCTGCTTCTCCCCCTGCCTATCTCTCAGCGTCTCTGTGTCTCTCATGAAGAAATAAATAAAATCTTTAAAAGTAAATAAATAAATAAATAGAAAATAAAGGTCTGGAGGAATAAGAAAGCTGAACCCTCCCATGAATAAATAGAACTCCTCTTGCTTATGTGAATAGGAACATCATTATATTCCTGTCTCCAGACTGCAATGGAAAATTCATCTCTTTTAGGGTCTCTAGTTTACCAGCTCTCAATCTGGAACTACACCATCAGTTCTTCTGGATCTCAAGTTTGCCAAAAATAGACTTCTCAGCTGCCAAAAGGAGATCATTCCTTCTAACAAGTTAATAAATCTTGCGTGTGTGTGTGTGTGTGTGTGCACAGTTATAATTATATATATATATATTTTTTTTTTTCTCCCAGTCAATTGATTCTGTAGAATTCCCTAACAGGCTATAGATAAGAATGGAAGTAGCGGTGGTAATTCAGTAGAATTAGATCCCACGAGAGTCTGAGCTACGTGATTATGTAACACATACATGGTATTAGAATCTGTAGGAGCCTGACTCTAGAGAGTAATGAATCTTATAACAGCTAATCATGTTGCATAACTGAGACTACATGATTATAGGTAAGATGTCCCTTTCAGTCTCTACTGAGGGTTTAGTAACAAAGTTGAAGCTCTTTAAAAATGAGAGCTGTTATTTGATGGAAAAAGTGATAGTTTTTCTCCCTAACTTCAAGTTTGTCTGTTTTTCTCCTTGCATAAATTATTAGAGGGTTTATACAATATCCTAATTTGTATAGGAATTTTATGTGTTGTTGGAGTTACTAAATTATAGGCCAAGTGGAAGAGAAGGGAGCCTTAATCTTATTTTGTCTGTACTCAGTCAAAACCAGCAACCTGAGAGAATATGTCAGAGCAGTATACATTTTTTTTCTTTTTTTTATAAGTTATAATGTAAACTTGTGTCTCTGTTACCTGGTATTCTATGTAGGGATTCGGCCTACTTTGTAAAACCTGGGTCTTCCCTCTCCAATGTGATAAAGACCTTCACTTTGTAATATGATAGCTCAAATGAGGTGGTGCCTTTTCTGTCTTGTTTTGGTTTTGATTTTAAAATATCACATAACACTGAATGATGTCCATTTATTTCACTGCTAGAATGTCCATGTCAATTTGCTACTACCAGAGGTGCCTACAATGAAAAGTATTATTATTATTGTACCTACTTTGCTGCCCATTTCAGGGACCACATTGGGTGTAAAATCACTATACTAAGGGCTATACTTTGGCATCTCCCAATCTGGAATACTGGCATGACTATTAATGTCAAGAGTCCTGTTCTTTTTGTTATCCCCTGCCTCAAGAAGACATCCAATTCAGAACCTGTCAAGAGCACTAGTGCTTCCCTCACAAATAAATTTTCGATGTTTTGGTGACATAAATGTAAGAAGGTCCTTTGAAGACCTCCCAAGAGATATTACCACAAATAAATCCCTTAAACATCCTTGTATCTTTTAGATTTGGGATTTATGTAAGGACATTATATCAAAACAGTCACAGAACTCCAAATTCATTTAAAATAGATGCCATTTGGATTAGGTTTTGGTTATCCACCAAAGCACCATGGGATAACTAACACATTAAATCCAGAATCTCTGGTATATCTACCTATATTCTTTTTTTTTTAAGGTTTTATTTATTCATTCATGAGAGACACAGAGAGAGAGAGAGAGAGGCAGAGACACAGGCAGAGGGAGAAGCAGGCTCCGTGCAGGGAGCCCGACGTGGGACTCAATCTCGGGACTCCAGGATCACACCCTGGCCGAAGGCAGGCACTAGACCACTGAGGCACACAGACATCCCATCTACCTATATTCTTAAATTCAACCCACTTTAAATTCATTTTCCTTCTTGACTGTTTTTTGGCATTAAGAATTAATTTCCATACATATTGCTCCATATTTTGTCTGATATAAAATATCAAAATATTGCTCTTGTTTTTGTACAAATGCTGTCTCCTTCATGTTCAGACTTTGGAGTCATTCCCTTCAGGAATTTTAAAAACTGACTAATAATAATTCTGGAAATAATAATAGTTAATAAACTGGATATTACGAAGAATAATGATTGTTATGGATGAACACAGTCCAGACTCTTAAAATAAAAGGAATTTAGTCTCCTTGCATAGAGAAAAGGAAATGGTAAAAAAAGATCAGTAAGATTTGGGCATTCAATGTATCAGATTGATACAGATTGATACAGCAGGCTCCATGCACCGGGAGCTCGATGTGGGACTCAATCCCGGGTCTCCAGGATCGCGCCCTGGGCCAAAGGCAGGCGCCAAACCGCTGCGCCACCCAGGGATCCCCTCTGTTGGTTTTTGAATAGAAATTAAATAATTCCCCTTGGATCAAATGGTCATATTTGAAACAATAACCTATGATTAAAGGAAAAGAGGATTATGGGGTATGATATTATTCTCAGACCCACTCTAACAATCAAGTACACATAAGGTTTCAACTCCAAAATAATAGGATATGGGCTGAACCAGGCAAAATATATTTTTTACATATTTTTTCATTTATTATTTATTTATTTTTAAGTAGCTAGTTTGTTTAGTACTACCCAGTCACTATGGTAGAAAGTTAGCAGAGTTTAGATTTCTATGACAGAAAACTACTGGAAATCAGAGTGATCCAGCAGTGTGGTTTTGGGCACATGACCCCACTCAATGCTACAGCAGAAATCCAATTTGGAGCTGAATATACTTTAGAGGAGGCGAGTCCTTTGTGAGTCATAGGGTGATACCAAAACTCCTTTAAGATTACCACATGAATACGTAGGAATTTGAGAGTAAGTAAAAACAGAGTAAATTGTAATACTGCTCCATTGAAGCTTTCCAAAAATGTCTAGAACTCATTCATTCAATTTACCTCTAAATATATTACTCACTGTTCTTCTCTATTATTAGATGTTATACAAGAATGACTTAAAATAAGTGTGAGTTTCTTGATAATGCTGTGTGTGTGTGTTTGAAATGAGCATGAGGCCTATAGTATTGCAAGTACCAGTATATGAGATTGGTCAGACTGACTAAAGACTTGTGATGTTGTGATACCTCGTCAGACACAATTATGCTATTTCTAGTTGCCTCTGTGTGCCCGAATAGAGGTAGAAAATCTTTATCCGGAATTATAACCAAACAAATGTAACTTCCCTATGTTCTGAATTTTTATAGCATTTTATGCTTATTTAGAATTCTAATCTACTCTCTATAATTTTAAGCAAATAATTTTTTGAATTTTTTTACCATGAGGGGAAGAATATATCTTATTTATAACTATATCCTCCATAACACTTTATGCACATGCTCTGCATAATAAGTCCACAAAAGAAGTTCCATTTGTACTAATTGATAGGATACATTTTTGGCAAGAAGCAGACTTCATTATTGTTTCCCTATAAGAAAAGAGTATTCGGCAGCCTTTGTGGCTCAGCAGTTTGGCGCCACTTTCAGCCCTGGGTGTGATACTGGAGACCCGGGATCGAGTCCCATGTCGGGCTCCCTGCATGGGGCCTGCTTCTCCCTCTGCCTGTGTCTCTGCCTCTCTCTGTGTCTTTCATGAATAAATAAATAAAATCTTAAAAAAAGTATCTTGGATTCTTACAGCAGTAATTTTTACAGTAAAAATTATGTCACATCTTATTACTACCCAAAGAAGGGTATGTAAACCAATCTGTTCATCAGTCAATCTTAGGTATTCAGTTCTCATCATCAGCTCTATTAGCACTGTAAAAGATTCCTCTAACTCAAAAATTCCCATTATGGAACATTCGACTTGCAAGCTCCTTGTAGTTACTGTAGATGGCAGCATGGAAAGAAGCTCTTCTTTTTCTCTGAAAACCATACCTATATCATTTTTCTGCCAAAACTTACTGGCCTTTCTCTACTGTCATGGGGAGTTTTGATTTATGTCGCTCACTGTGAGAATTCAGTGAATAAGTCAATGCCAGTTCTGTGTACTTTCTGGTACACATATAATAGTTTGTCTGCCACTGTCATTTCCCTTTCACCTGACATTCCAAAATGACAAAAAGCAAACCACTGGTGATCACACACACATATGGCACACACACGCATGCACACACATCACGCACATCACACACATGCACAGGCACCCACACAATGATAATCAAGACATATTAACCTTAAGAAGAAAGAAAAGCAAAAATATAATCAGTGTAAAAAGAAAAGAGTTAATGATCAGATTGCTTATAAGGCTTATAACTAATCCACTCCCCAAGACTTTCTTGAATTGTATTTGTGTCATGATTCTTTTAGCAAAATGGAAATTTGCAACATATTTCTATTTTAAATATTGCCTAAGTTGAAACTTTCCAAAGTTGTCTAAAATCATAATGTTGAGAAATATTATGTGACTTTCAAAGATCCTTTAAACCATACATGCTTGAAATAATCTATTTTAAGATGATTAGCTGCATGCACACACATACACACACGCACATCACTATGAGAATTCAGGAAATAAGTCAGCACATGTTCTTTTGTACTTTCTGGTACACAGAAAAAAGAATGGTTTCAGTGCAGATAATTTTTATTAAAAAATTTCTAAATGGTTATTAACATGCAATTACATTAAAAATTAGATGGATGTTTAAAACCAAGTGACTATTCATTCCAATAGGCTTCATTTTGAAGTAGTGTTTTATAGGTTCTACCAACAGATAGTTGGTTCTGAATCCTGGCTATACCACATTTTAAAATGTGGGACCTTGAAAAAATTAAAATAAAGTATGGAACCCTGGTCTAATTATGATCTCTCAACTCAGTTTTCTTAATTTTAAAATAAAGATAAGTAAGAGTACCTACTTTATAAGATTGTAATAAGGATTAGACATTAGTGCCACACTTGGTAAGCCTTTAATAAATGTAAACTATTGTTACTATCCTAATGAGTTTGCACAAATGAAAAAACTGAAAAAATATAAATGCCTGGTTAAAAAAAAAAACAGTGGATATGCTGAATTATTTTCTTAGACAATACACAAAAATATTTTCAATTACTTTCTTCTCTGTGCATATGCAAAGGTGAAAAAAATAACGGTAGAGGAAAATAAATCAGCGAATAGATTACAATGTGACAGCTTGAATTCCTTAGCAGAGGAAGGGTACATAAACCCACTCCCCAGACATTGGGTGTGGCTTGTGATGTGATTTGCTTTGGCCAATGGAATGTAAATCCAAGTTTAGTCAGTAAACGTAATTCATACCAGTTATTTTAACAGATGTTTTAATAGGAATTAATCTCAAGAACTATTAGAAACAAATTTATTAGTTAAAAAGCAAAAGGAAACTTTTATTTATCATGGAGATAGCTATGAAAAGCACTTACCATCCCTAAAGCCACAGAATGAAAAAGGAAGATACCAATATTGTTAAAAATAGAGAAGTGTGGAGGGAAGACCTCATGAATGTAGAACCCAGACTCCTGCAAAGTTTGGTTCTGGTAAGGCTTCTGGTAAAAACTCTACAGAGATTGAATGGAAAACCTGAAGAAGAAGACACACTACTCACTTGGTAACTATGTCTTAGGAGTTCAAAAGGAGTGTCACATGACTGAAGAAGTTTGGGGACACTTAGATAAAGAGACACTAATGTGTTATCTTGGGACTGAAGTTTAACTTCAGTAACTTTATAAATTATGCCAAAAAATAAATGTTTAGGTTTTAACAGATGATGCTAATAACAAATTAAGAATTTATTTTTTAATTTTTAAAATTATTTATTTATCTGACAAAGAGCACAAGCAAGTGGAGTGGCAGGCAGATGGAGAGGGAGAAGCAGCCTCCTTGCTGAGCAGAGATAGGTCGGGCTGGATCCCAGGACCTTGGGATCATGACCTGAGCCAAAGCAGATATTTGACCAACTGGGCCACACAGGTGCCCCAGAAAGTAAGAATTTAAAAAGTAGATTTTGAGTCATCTATATGGTTCAGCCAGTCAGGCATCTAAGTTGGTCTCAGGTCATGATCTCAGGGTCCTGTGATACACCCCTGCATTGGGTTCCCCACTCAGCAGACAGTCTGCTTCTCCCTCACCTTTTCTCTCTGCCTGTTCTCTCCCTTCTCTTTCAGTAAATAAAATATTTAAAAAAATTTTAAGTAGATTTTGTTTTTGTATTAAACCTATGTTTATGTTTTTGAACTACTAATCCTGACACAGATAATCTAGATATTTTCAAGTAAATTCACATCACTTTTTCTATATTTAATTATGTTTGCTTAATTCAACATTCACAAAACATTTCTAGTCCAATTTGCAAACAATTAATTCTTTTTTTTTTCAATTAATTCTTTAACTGCTGCTTCAGATCTCTCACAAGTGCATACATTAGAGCAAGATTGCTGCTGGCACACAACACTTAGAAACAGGACCCTTGAGCTCATCAAGAATACCATCGTCTTGTGAATCATGAAAAGTATTTACAAATTTCTGATTCTTAGAGCAACATATTCATTGATAACTTAAAAAACTAGAGTCAGAAAAGTATCAGGAATCCAACTGAGAGGGCAGAAAAGGTCAATCATGATAAGAAAAGTAAAACTGTATTTCTATACCATTCATTCTCTATACAAGCAAATGTACCACCATGAGAACTACCACTAGGAATGAATGACCTATGCCAAAGAGAATAGATAAGAAGGACATGGGCAGCTGAAGCCAGCAGGAACACAAATCTAAGCTCTACTCTCTAATTCTTCATCTTCAACAGGAGCTTCATCATAGTAAGTTACTGCTCCCCATTACCTAGTTACCGTCAAATATTTGTATTTATGAGGACCTACCAAAAATATTAGATATGTTTGCACACTCAACTGATACTGGGTTGTGAATCTTGAATTCACTCAAATATGTAATTAGATCAATGAAATGTACTTGATGGTGTCTAAATATAGTCAGGAAATACTAGGGACATCAAGAAACAAAACTGCCTACTTGCCAAGTAAAATTCTATTTTTTTACATTCCCAATCTCAAGCTAATGCCATCTGTATCAAAACTTAAATCATTGTTTTTGGCAATTTTCAGATATACAATGCTAAATGATTCTATTTAGAAAGTCAATTCATTTTTGAAAAAATATTTGGCATCTGACTACCTTTGGTGGACCCATCACATGACTATGCTTCATTAGATCTGACAATCCATGTATGCAAATGCAGAGGCAATGCATTAAGGTATACAAATAAGAAGTGACTAATTATCATATCTAGTTTAATATGACACGAAAAAGAAAGCACACATTAATGAAGGTAACTCAATCCATAAAGTGAAAAATTTAGGAGAGTGTTCTCTGAAGCATTGATGACAATGAGAACCTAAGTTATCTATGAATTTATAAAATACTGGGAAAAGATTAAACTCTCATAATTAGTGGCATAGAACTTTCAGACATTTTATACATCTTAATAGACAGGGCTGCTTCAGCTTACATTTTGTTTACATATGTTACAGTCCATTATTTAAATGTTGCTTCCTTTACATCATTTTAATTCTTTAACAGTTAATTTCCCCAAACCTATCAAATAGTATATATACAACTTTAGTTAGTTGGTTTGAATAAAATAAATTTTACCCCGTGTCTCAGAGAGGAAATCCAAGAAAGAAAATCTTTTTCAGCTTTATTGAGACATTAATTGATATAACATTGTGCAAGTATAAGCTATACAATAGAGTGATTTTATATATGAATAAGCTGCAACATGATTTCCACAATAAGCTTAGCTAACCCATCTGTTATCTCACATAGTTACAACTTTTTTTCTTTTTGTGTGTGTGAGAAGTTTAAAAATCTACTCTTTTAGTAACTTTCAAATATATAATACAGTATGGTTAATGATAGCCACAGTGCTGTAAATTGCGTCTTCAGCCTTTATTCCTCTTGTGTGTTTTGACTGTCTTCAGCCATTTCCTTCATTTCTACCACTCTCCACCACTGGGCAGTCACTAATCTAGCTTCTGTTTCTATGATTTTTGTTTGTTTTAGAATCCACATACAGGTGAGATTGTCTTTGTCTGACTTATTTCACTCAGAGTAATGTTTTCCTAAGCAGGTCCATCAATGTTGTTGCAAATGGTAGAATTTCCTTTTTTTACCGCTTAAGAAAGTACACTACACTTTCTTCATTCATCCATTGATGGGCACTTAGCTTGTTTCTATGTCTTGACTATTGTAAATAATGCTTCAGTGAACATAGGAGTGCAGGTATTTTTTCAACATAGTGATTTCATTTCCTTTTGATATATAGCCAAACATAAATTACTGTATAATATTTTGAATTTTTATGAAATCTCAATACTGTCTTCCTAAGAAAAATAATGTGATATCAGCATTAAATCATAGTGTCATAAATAAATAAACCCCATAATAATGTGACACTTTAATGAATTAAATGCGTAATTGTCAAATATTTACTTCCTAGAAAATTTCCCTACCCATTGTTTCATGACCTTTAAACTCTTAAGTGTTTTACACTTAAAATTAATTATTACACTGTATTTAAAAAATCAAACTATTGATTAAGTATTCTTAAAAGTGGAAGTATGCTCTTAAAAATAAAAAAAGACTTTTCAGGTGTTAAATATCATATGCTTTTTAAATATTTAATAATATTAACAAGCTGTGAACATGTATGTAATTAAGCAGTTGTTATAAAATCTCCATTCTGGGGGAAGTAGATTTAGAAAGATTTTTAATTTTGTTCTAAGTTTACTTAGCCTAATATATTCACACATATTTTAGAATACCTCCAAACTGTATTGTTTTTAAATATCATTTTATTCCATGGTGTCGGCACATTATATCCATCCTTTGTGTTTGTTAGCTTCTCTTCCATTTTGTTAATTATTTATGCAAAGATCATGTAAACGTGTTTGAATTTAAATCTTCTCCCATTTATTTTGACTTGGCAATAATTAAAATTTGAAAGCAAACAGAAGTTGTTTATTTGGAAAATAAAAAGATTTAGAAAAAATTTTAAAGTTCTTTATTTTATAAGATAAGAAGACTCCTATTGTTCTTGACTAGTAACTGAGATATTTTTATGTTTCCTGCTGTTAAAGTTTTGAGCATAAATATTGTATTTTTTATTTTATTATATCTAACTGGGTAGCAATCTTAGACTCTGAAACACCTGAGTATTGTAAATTTGTGTGTGCATGTGTCTTTGTGCTTGATTACAAATACATATATCAGTATATCAATGTTTTATGCAATGGTATTTGGTTAATCATCTAAGTGTGGTGGCAAAAAAATAGGGGGAGTTGGGGTTTCCTTCAGCTCCATAAAAACAATTTTATTTTATTTTTTAAATGATTTTATTTATTTGAGAGAATGTGAACAGAGGAAGGAGCAGAGGGAGAGGGACAAGCAGACTCCATGCTTAGCATGGAGCCCCATGTGAGGCCTGATCCTGTGACCCTGAGATCATGACCTGAGCCAAAAACAAGAGTTGAATGCTTAACCAACTGAGCCACTCAGGTGCCCCATAAAAAACAATTTTAAATAGTCAGAGAAAAGAGTCATCCTCCTTAAACACATCCTACTCCATCATATTGACACACATAGGGTCACATTACTTCATAGGCCAAAAGCAGGACACCTAAATAACCTACCTTCTATATAAAAAAAACAAAAATGGAGGGATCCTCATGTTTCACTTAGGAATTTTTGTCATTGCATTTTGTACTTCGTTATAGAACTAGTGTATATGTGATTACATACAAAGATTTCAGATCGTCCAGATTAGTGTTCTATTTTTGGTTCTGTCATTGAGCAAGCTTGGAAAATATAAAAATTGTTTCTGAATCTCATTTTGTTAATTGCAAAATCAGATTAATAAAAAAAATCTCAAAAATATTATTAATATTAAGTAAATAGTCCATAAAAATTTCTTGGCATTTACTAGGCACTTCACAAATGGCAATTAATTATTATCATTGATGAAGTCCTAAAGGTTTACTTAGTTTAAAAAGTCAAGATATAGAATAGTGAGAGTAAAAATGGATTTTTTTGAAATATGTGTCTATAAAAACATATTGTAGCTAATTATGTGTAGGATATCTGAAGGATATATAAACAATTGGGCAAGGACTTGGGTGATTAGTAAATGGAGTAGGGAGGAGAATTACTTTTCATTGTAGCATTTGATTTTTGTACAATTTTGTATTAGTCACCTGCATATAAACAACCCCAAAACCTAACAGCTTTAAATGATTATCATTTTTTTCTATTTCAGGTACTGGATTGGTTGAAATTCAATTAATTTAGATTGAGCTAAGCTGGACTTGAGTCTAAGCTACATATTGGGTTCAGGTATGTTTCACCTATTTCTTATCCTTGGATTAGCGGGTCACACAAAACATTTGTTGTCCATGATGATACCAGACCTAGAAAAATGAGTACTTTACCATGCATGTGTGTTTTCAGTTTTTGCTTATGTTACATCAGTTATTATTTCACTGGCCAAGGCATGTGATATGGCCAAGCCAAAATCTAGAGAAAAGAAATTCAGTCCACTGACCATGGTCAAAACCAGTACTAGTGGAAAGAAGTATACTCCCACTTCCATGTAGGTGGTAAAAGGAATTGTTATAGCCTTAAAATTATCTCATTTACTATGTCTATGAATGGATTACCTATTTTAAATACGTATTTATATATACTCAGAAACAAGAAGAAAACAAAGCAAAAATAGTAGAAAAAATGTGTGCCTTTAGTCCAACCACAGCAGAGAAACATCCCTAACGGTACAAGTTTCAGAATAAGCATTTGAATAAGCAGTAAGCAAGTTTCAGAATAAGCAGAATAAGCATAGTTTTTCCAGAGATGGCAAAAGCACTTCATTTGAAAGGCTCATCATATATTGAGATTATCTAAGTAGCTAAGTCGACCTAAGGAGGAAATTTTAAAAGAGGATGTTTTAACTTTCAAGACCCACTATCTCTTACTCTAATCTTACATAGGCAATTTACTTTCAATAATACACAGTTACAGAATAATTTTTGTTATTATTTTTAGCATATAATTTATTATTAAAATAGTTTCCAGCTTGTTTGTGTGTGTGTGTGTGGGGGCTGTTTATTTATTTTGAGTTGCTCTGGTTGGACATTATTCTGCTGCTCAAATCTGCATTTTTTGCTCCTATTCTGTTTGCAGTCAAAAACAAAGCAAGGGGCATCCCGGGTGGCTCAGCAGTTTAGCGCCTGCCTTCAGCCCAGGGCGTGATCCTGGAGTCTCAGGATCCAGTCCCACATCAGGCTCCCTGCATGGAGCCTGCTTCTCCCTCTGCCTGTGTCTCTGCCTCTCTCTCTCTCAATCTGTGTCTTTATGAATAAATAAATAAAAATCTTTAAAAACAAAGTGAGAACAATGGAGGCACCGTGCAGTTTTCAGGCAATTTTGTGTTATTTTTCTTCCACTGCGTTCTTATTAATCTTTATTAAGGATTAAGTAAATGCTAGATCTATTTCAAAGGTATCTTGATTTTCAGTATTTTAAAGCACATATATTGGATTTAAAAAAAATCAGTTATTTGCATCAATGTCATTAAATATCATTACAGTGTTTTTAGCCTTAGAAATGTGTTTTTCCTGAAGGAGGTTTGAAAAAATTTTCTCCTGAAATCATGTTGGGCTATAGGAAGCTGTGTTGTCAGTCATGAATCTATCAGAAGATACAGGGAATTACTACGGTTGAAAGATATAGAATGGAACACACAAGATTAATCCTAGTTCTACTTTGGCCAAGTCATTTACATAGGTTATCTTTATTGCATATTCATTTACTAAATAAAGATATAGGGCAGCCCAAGTGGCTCAGCAGTTTAGTGTTGCCTTTGGCCTAGGGCGTGATCCTAGAGACCTGGGATCGAGTCCCATGTCAGGCTCCCTGCATGGAGCCTGCTTCTCCCTCTGCCTATGTCTCTGCCTCTCTTTCTGTGTCTTTCATGAATAAATAAATAAAGTCTTTAAAATAAATAAAGATATAAAGTTTGCCATCTCCATCTTAACATTATGTAAAATTCTCAAAGAAGTATGTGGTACATCCAGAATGGAGTCCATACGGCCACCAGAAGTGTCTACTTTACTATATTAGATGACCCAAATTCATGGTGTTAAATACACAAGTGTAGGAGTTGAAAGAAACACCATTCTACAAATGATGTAGAGCAAATTTTTTGGCAAAACTTGGTGACCAAGTAAACTTCAGTAAATCTGTCAAAAGCATACATGGGAGAGAAAAAGGAACCATTATACCCATAGTATAGGTAAAATCATTCAAAATCAGCTTGATCATAAAAACTTGGTAAACTAAAAAAACAATTGGAGACTTTCGGGAGTTTGAATGCACTTGATTCAATTTTGCACACTATGTCTGCCTATCCCAGCATCAGTCACCAAGAAGAAGATAGTCATCTGCAAGTGAACAATTGAAAGAGGAATATGTCAAAAGATAATTGCATCAGAGATAAACAGGCAAGGAAGACTTTATTCAAAACTATTGTAAATAGAGAGATAGCCTGAATTCCACTCTATTGAAACAAAAGACGGGAGGTTAAATTTAAGCATTGATGTGATTTAGTGAATGAGTACTGAAGGATTTTAAGAGGGACACTGGTCAATGCAAAGCTATACTGTGCTAAGTAAGGTTAAGCTCCTACCCTCCCACAGCAAAGGGGGGATTTGGAGTGCAATTTTTCTGGATGATTACATTTTAAAAGGATGGCTCCTAGATCCTTGAGAAAGACATTTCTGGGTTTTACCAAATATACCTAGCATGAGGCTGAGAAAATATTTACATCTTAAAGGGGCACAGGTACAATTTTCAGTCGAAAGTTTTATCAAGTAAATGCTCTAAGAAAAGGGAGATCTAATGTCTGAAACGAGGAAGAAATATGTCAAAAGTTCAGGCAAGCTAAGAAGCACACTAAGGCTATCTTGATCAGATAATAGGATTTGTTCAATTAATATGGACATAATAGAAGAAAACAAGGAAAGTGATATAAGAGCTAAAGAGAAGAACAGACTCATTATCATGCGTAGTAAAATATAATAGGATAAAAGAGAACCAGTTCTTATCTTCAGGGAGTTTACTTACTAGTAGGACTATGATACACACACACTCACACACACTAATAACTGTACAGTAAGGCAAAATGGAATAAGGATTATTCTCAAAAGTGTTATAGAAGCCAAAGGGATAATGGCTTTCAGAATGATTTCATGAAGGTGGGTGGATAAAAAAATATGAAAATTAATTAGAATTTGGTGAAAAAACAGAGTATAGCATCCAAAAGAACTGATTTACTTCCCAGTAAAAATTTTTATGGGAATACAATTTTTAAAATACAATTTAAAAATGTCAAGGCTCCCTAGGGGTGAGTTCTGTTAAGTATCTGCCTTTGGCTCAGGTCATGATCCCAAGGTCTTGAGATTGAGCCCCACATTGGGCTCTCTGCTCAGCAAGGGGTCTGCTTTTCCCTCTTCCTCTGCCACTCTTGCTCTTGCTCTCTCTCAAATAAATAGAATCTTTGAAAAAATAAAAAAATTAAAAAACCTGAATGTCTGTGGAGATTCATTTTAATATCTCCATTTATTTATTTATTTCAAAAATTTCCGGATGTGTTATACTTTGTTAGCCATTTTGGATTCAAAGATAATACTATAGCATCCCCTCAGATAACTTATAGATTCATAGGAAAACTGCTATATAAACATAATACAGAAAGAAATGGTAGATGCTGTAATAATGGTAAATAATATAGAGACACATCAAAGAAGGGAGTGTCTATGCCTTTACATCAAAAAAATTTCAAAGAGGTTGAAGCATTCAGAGGACAAATGCACTTTGTAAGAAATATTCTGGCAAATCAAAATAGGAAGAATACAGAAATTAGCAAGTCATGGGTAAAAGGGAGGTTGAAACAGGTAATAATAGAATGCAGTTTTAATTTTTGATTTCTTCTAATTCATTCTCCAAAATGCATCTCCAAATATGTTTTAAGCTTTTATCTTTCTTTCTACCTATCTATCTATCTATCTATCTATCTATCTATCTATCTATCTATTTGAGAGAGAGAGAGAGAGAGAGAGAACATATGGGCAGGAGAATGGGCAGAGGGGGAAGGACAGAAAGAGGGAGAATCTCAAGCAGACTCCACAATGAGCATGGAGTCCTACACAGTGCTCATTTCAGAACTTGGAGATTATGACATGAGCTGAAACCAAGAGTTGGATGCTTAATCAGCTGAGCCACCAAGGCATCCTGGAAGTGATTATTTTAAAATATCAATGAGATCATGTCACTTCTCTGCCCTAACCATTATGTGGCTTTCTGTTGTATTTTAAATAAAATAAAGGTTCATTTTCTTGGCATGCAAGCTCTCTTCATATTTTTCCAACCTCCAACTTCAACCTCCAACTTAAAATCATTTCTAATGCTACTAATTTCCAAATTCCCTGGCCTGGTTTTAATTTCTAGCATGTACCACACTCATCCTATTTTCTGGTTCTTACACAATTGGATTCTTCTCATTCTTCAGCTTACAAGATTAACGTCACATGGCTATGGATAGCTTCTTAGAACATCCTATTTAATTTTCCCACCATCCATTCTTCTCAGTTACAACCTCAAGTGATTTCTGTCTTGAACTTATTAAATTCATGATTATATTAACCATTATGTATTTGTGTACTTTGTTTCTCTGGAAAGTGAATAGTTTTAAGTCTTTAACAAAGATTTCCTGAATGAATAAATGTACAGCTTTGTCTTAATTCTACAAGGGGGAAACAAGCAAAATATTGCATATAATATAATACGTATATTTTTATTTGTAAAAAACAAAAACAAAAACCAAAAAACCAAACAAACAAAATAGTGAAAAGTCAAAATAAAAACTAATAATATTTATGTAGGAAGACAGAGAACAGAGGGAGGGAATTATAATGAAAGATTTTCTGAGAGAATATTGTTATTAATTCTGACTTAAAACATACAAACTTATTATATGTTACAAATAAATGTACATAAAAATGCAGGTCTGAAAAATTGAAGACAAATTAAAAGAATGGACATATACCAGTGATATAATCACACAGACAAAACAAATCATTTCAATAAGGTTCAAAACATTGTATTTTGGCCATATATTCTTAAAGGAAATGTTTACACACAAAGAAAACCTAAAGTACTTTAACTTTTTTCACTCGTATGGCTCTAGTTAGAATATCAGTATGGTTACTTAAAATTTGCATTATGTATATTATAGAATAAAGCAAATGAAAAGGTAATTTTAGAATTTTCAGTGTAAGAGAGGAGGGTATAAATATAAAATTTCATAAAGTTAAAAATACATAGTATTAAATTTGGTGTAAAGTATGAATTCATAGAATTTTTGTTAAAAAAAAAATTCCTAGGTCTGTCCACTGAAAAGGCCTAGAAGCTACATCAACTCAATGGCTCTGAAAACCTTATGTACATAGCATGGCAACTAAGTTAGAGCTGTTTAGAAAAAAATAGCTTTTTTTTTAGGTTTACAGAAGAAAATGTACAAAACTAACATATAATAGTTTGCTATGCTAGAAATCAAGGAAGCTATCAAAGAGCAATGTAGTCATTCCCAAAAGTCAGAGTTGACAACCTTAAGAAGATCGCACTGTAAAAGAGGGGGCAATTTAAAGACCAGAGAAATAATAACACAATTAATTTAAAATATTAAATATATATTTTATACTCATAGTGTTAAAAATGCTTTTCAAAAAGCTAAGAAGCCAAAACAAGAAAAAACACCTTTTTCATTATTGAGGATATTGAGTGCATCAATAATTTTTCTAAAAAATCAGTAAAAATAAAGAAAAAATATTTTCCTTTCTTTAGAGAATGTACTTGATATTACTAAATAATCTTAAGTGATAAGAAAAATATTTACGTATGAATTCTAGTTAATAGAATATATTATTAAAATAGTTATTAGAATAGTTATAGATAGATAGATAGATAGATAGATAGAATTAGAATTCATCACTTTGCAACCACTACTCTAATACTCTAATGATTATATCAAGCAAGAATTATCAATGTATTTAAAAAACATCTTGTGAGAGCTTGATAGGTGTATTTATTCCTAAAGTTATTCCTAAAGTTAAAATCATCACCCCACGTGTTATTTGTTGATTTCAAGATGAAAAAAAAATCATAAATTTGCAAAGGAGAGAACAAATTGTCACTTCCTGAAGCAATTTATCAACCACTAATAATGGCTGACCAGACATTATGTTTGTCTAGATAGGATGCAGTAGACACCCTGACAAAATGCTGAATGTAAATTTAATATACCTTCAGATTTCATTTCTAGTTTTCAGGAGATATAGGAGTTGGAGCAATAAAATTAAGTGACACCACAAAGAAGTAAGGTAGGTAATTTTATAAAATAATTGATCTGGTCTTGTCAAGTCAACACTATAAAAAAAGAGCCTTTTTTAAAAAAATAAAAGATATTAAAGAAAATAATAACCAAATGTGATACAGATATAAGCAGCCTGATTTGAACATTGAGTGTAAAAGGACACTTTTTAGACAATTGAGAAAATTTGAAATATGGAACTAGTGTTATATATAATACTAAAGACTATTGTGGTTTCAAAACATGTCCTCAAGTTTATTGGAAATTCTTCCCATTGAGAATTAGGGTGTATGTCCCCTCCCCCGATATGGGTAGGCTTAGCGCTGAGTAATCACATGGAGCAAAAGAATCACTTAGCTAAGCACTGCTCAATTTCTTGATCCAGAAATGCATGAACATAATGACTTGGCTGTTGTTTTCTACCAATAATACATCAAAGAAAGGATTTTTTAACAAAGAGTATATGATGGGAATGATTAACAGTTGTTAACTTTTTAGGTGGGTAATGGGACTAGGGTGTTGAAAATATACTTTTTATTGGAAAAACCAAAAAATTTACTTAAAGGTAAACTGTTTTTATATTTAGGATATGGATTAATGAAGCATATCTAACTTATTATAAATATTAGATTTGTTTTGTGCATATATGAGAGTTTTTGAATCATACTCTGCATATCTTTTTTTGAAAAGTTTATAGTACTTTTAAAGATCATCTACTGGGTAAAAAGTAAAGATTTCTGTTATAAATTAAAACAGAGCAGGGGAGGAGAAAATTAAGGCTCCTTTTAATTTTAATACAATCTTAGAAAAAAGTAAAAACATCAGATTTGAAAAGGAGTTAAAAGATAGACTTGAGAAGAACTAAAGTAGAATGAAAAGTAGGAGATCAAAGAGATTCTCAAAAAATACAATAAAATCACTTTGTACTGTAATGATGTGTTTCACGTGGGTGTACCCTTCACTGGTTTATGAAATCATTTGAGTAAGGATATTATCTTCAACTTTGTATTCCCCAGGGTTAGCATATTGCCTGCCATGCTTAGGGCACTCAGTAAATGTCACATAAAAGAAGAAAAAAGTTGTGGAAATTGGAATTTAAAAAAATCTGTATATATTAGTCCAAAAATTCAACATTGCATTTATGAAGGTGGATGCATAGAAGGTTAAGCGTCTCTATTCAGGGTTCTGTGCCCTGGTCTGTCCATGTTGAAGTGGATATTACAAATATACCAGACATGACCTTCAAACTGTGGAATGTATGATTGGAAATGAGGAATGGAGAGAGAAAAATAAACATTATAAATTAAAGTAACTTTACCTCCCATTTGAAACAAATACAAATATTTTTAAGCCACATTATTATTAACTCACCATGTTAAAAAAAGAACTGATACTTGGAGATAATTTTACCTATCTTAGAAAATAATGTTATAGGGACAGATAAACTTTAAAAAGTGAATTATGATAATAGCAATGGTGATCATTACTGGCAATTATTGAGTATCAGGTACTTTACAATCATTATTGCTAATATATAACCCATTTCTGCAAATGATGCATTATTTTCATTTTCAAGATAAGGAAATTAAAGGTCAGGGGTTTAAGTATCATGCCAAGAATTTCACATGTAAAAATACTTCAGTACAAGTCACAACAGTAAATAAAAACTACACTTAATAAAATCTCCATTTCTCCAAGATAAAATTGAGTCATGGAATCATGCAGTTCAAAAGGGGCTAGTGTTTGAGGTTTTTCTGACTCCAAAATACTTGGCAATAAAATCAAAGTGTAAGCCAATCTTCAATATGAGATCAAATGATGCTAACTTACATACACACACTTATAGCTGTATTACCAAAAAGATCCCTGGAAAAATGAGAGGAGCTGATAGATTTTTTTAAATATATATGTATATATACACACACAAGGGAAAATAGAGGTTCTATAATGCAATGTGAAAGATGTTAGTTTTTCTGATCCTGCTATGGTAATAGCTGAAATAAACACTTTGGAAAATTATTTGGCATTATCAAAATAAACTGATGACATTATATATGTACAATGACTAGAAATTCTATTCTGCAATATTTATCTGGAAGACCCTCCTGTATACATACTCCAAGAGGCATATATACCTTCGTAGGAGATGAAATGTCTATCAACAGTTGAATACATAAATAAGTCATGTTATTCCATAAAGTGCAATATTAAACACCCATATACATAAATGAACTCCAATTACCTGCAATAACATAGAGGGGAAAACCAAAAATTCAAGGGCCTCCAGTTGTGCTAAAAAAGCAAGTTTCAGGTAAATATATGCAATTTAATTATTTTTTAATAAAGTTTAAAAGTATGTGAAATAAACCATAAATAATTTAAAAATTCAAAATGAATGACTTTTTACAAATTAATTAATTTATTTATTTTTGGTATTTTTTTATTGGAGTTCGAATTGCCAACATATAGCATAACATCCAGTGCTCATCCCATCAAGTGCCCCCCTCAGTGCCTGTCACCCAGTCACCCCAACCCCCACACGCACCTCCCTTTCCACTGCCCCTTGTTCATTTCCCAGAGTTAGGAGTCTCTCATGTTCTTCATCACCTTCACTGATATTTCCCACTCATTTTCTCCCCTTTCCCCTTTATTCCCTTTCACTATTTTTTATATTCCCCCCCAAAATGAGACCATATGATGTTTGTCCTTCTCTGATTGACTTACTTCACTCAACACAACACCCTCCAGTTCCATCCACGTTGAAGCAAATGGTGGGTATTTGTCGTTTATAATGGCTGAGTAATATTCCATTGTATACATAAACCACATCTTCTTTATCCATTCATTTTTCGATGGACACCGAGGCTCCTTCCACAGTTTGTCTATTGTGGACATTGCTGCTAGAAACATCAGGGTGCAGGTGTCCTGCCCTTTCACTGCATCTGTATCGTTGGGGTAAATCCCCAGCAGGGCAATTGCTGGGTCATAGGGAAGTTCTATTTTTAACTCTTTGAGGAACCTCCACACAGTTCTCCAGAATGGCTGCACTAGTTCACATTCCCACCAAGAGTGCAAGAGGGTTCCCCTTTCTCCAATCCTCTCCAACATTTGTTTCCCGTCTTGTTAATTTTCCCCATTCTCACAGGTGTGAGGTGGGATCTCATTGTGGTTTTGATTTGTATTTCCCTGATGGCAAGTGATGCGGAGTATTTTCTAATGTGCCTTTTGGCCATGTCTATGTATTATATGGTAAAATTTCTGCTCATGTCTTTTGCCCATTTCATGATTGGATTGTTTGTTTCTTGAGTGTTGAGTTTAATAAGTTCTTTATAGATCTTGGATACTAGCCCTTTATCTAATATGTCATTTGCAAATCTCTTCTCCCAATCTGTAGGTTGACTTTTAGTTTTGTTGACTGTTTCTTTTGCTGTGCAGAAGCTTTTGGTCTTGATTAAGTCCCAATAGTTCATTATTGCTTTTGTTTCCCTTGTATTCATAGATATATCTTGCAAGAAGTTGCTGTGGCCAAGTTCACCAGGGTATTGTCTGTTTTCTACTCTAGGATTTTGATGGATTCTTGTATCTTTCTGTATGGTGGAAGAGAATAGTCTAGTTTCATTCTTCTGCACATGGCTGTGCAATTTTCCCAGCACCATTTATTGAAGAGACTTTTTCCAGTGGATAGTCTTTCCTGCTTTGTCGAATATTAGTTGCCCATAGAGTGGAGAGCCCATTTCTGGATTCTCTATTCTGTTCCATTGATCTATGTGTCTGTTTTTGTGCCAGTACCACACTGTCTTGAGGATCACAGGTTTGTAGTACAGCTTGAAATCCGGCATTGTGATGCCCTCAGCTCTGGTTTTCTTTTTCAATATTCCTCCGGATATGTGTGGTCTTTTCTGATTCCACACAAATATTAAGATGATTTGTTCCAACTCACTGAAGAAAGACCATGGTATTTTGATAGGGATTGCATTAAATGTGTAAATTGCCCTGGGTAGCATGGATATTTTCACACTATTAATTCTTCCAATCCATGAGCATGGAATATTTTTCCATTTCTTTGTGTCTTCCTCAATTTCTTTCAGAAGTGTTCTGTAGTTTTAGGGTACAAATCCTTTATCTCTTTGGTTAGGTTTATTCTTAGGTATCTTTTGGGTGCAATTGTAATTGGGATTAACTCCTTAATTTCTCTTTCTTAAGTTTCATT
Organism: Vulpes vulpes; assembly: GCF_048418805.1. Lineage (NCBI taxonomy): Eukaryota > Metazoa > Chordata > Mammalia > Carnivora > Canidae > Vulpes > Vulpes vulpes. Next base: position 312,347 of record NW_027325683.1, on the reverse strand, counting down.
GTTAGTGTAGAGAAATGGCATTGATTATGTATTTCTGGGCATTGATTATGTATCCTGCCACACTGCCGAATTGCTGAATGAGTTCTAGAAATCTTGGGGTGGAGTCTTTTGGATTTTCTATGTACAGTATCATGTCATTTGCAAAGAGAGAGTGTTTGACTTCTTCTTTGCCAATTTGAATGCCTTTTATTTCTTTCTGTTGCCTGATTGCTGAGGCGAGGACTTCCAGTACTATGTTGAATAGCAGTGGTGAGAGTGGACATCCCTGTCGTGTTCCTGATCTTAGGGGAAAAGCTCTCAGTGTTTCCCTATTGAGAATGATATTTGCTGTGGGCTTTTCGTAAATGGCTTTTAAGATGCGGAGGAATGTTCCCTCTATCCCTACACTCTGAGGAGTTTTGATCAGGAATGGATGCTGTATTTTTCAAATGCTTTCTCTGCATCTATTGAAAGGATCATATGGTTCTCGTTTTTTCTCTTGTTGATATGATTTATCACATTGATTGTTTTACGAGTGTTGAAACAGCATTGAACCCCAGGCATAAATCCCACTTGGTCATGGTGAATAATCTTCTTAGTGTAGTGTTAGATCCTATTGGCTAGTATCTTGTTGAGAATTTTTGCATCTGTGTTCATCAGGGATATTGGTCTATAATTCTGCTTTTTGATGGTATTTTCTTGTTTTGGAATTAAGGTGATGCTGGCCTCATAGAACAAGTTTGGAAGTATTCCATCCCTTTCTTTCAGAACAACTTCAGCAGAATAGGTATTGTTTCTTCTCGAAACATTTGATAGTATTCCCCTGGGAAGCCATCTGGGCCTGGACTTTTCTGTCTTGAGAGGTTGTTGATGACTGCTTCAATTTCCTCCCTGGTTATTGGCCTGTGCAGGTTTTCTATTTCTTCCCATTCCAGTTTTGGGAATTTGTGGTTTTCCAGAAATGCTTCCATTTCTTCTAGATTGCCTAAAATATTGGTGTATAGCTGCTCATAATATATTTTTTAAAATCGTTTGTATTTCTTTGGTATTGGTTGTGATCTCTCCTTTTTCATCCGTGATTTTATTAATTAGAGTCTTTTCTTTTTAATAAGGCTGGCTAATGGCTTATCTATCTTATTAATTCTTTCAAAGTACCAACTCCTGGTTTTGTTGATCTGTTGTGCAGTTCTTTTGGTCTTTATTTAATTGAGTTCTGCTGGAAAATTTATTAACTCTCTTCTTCTACTTGGTGTAGGTTTTATTTGCTATTCTTTCTCCAGTTCCTTTAGGTGCAAGTTTATCTTGTGTATTTGATTTTTTTTTTCTACTTTTTTGAGGGATGCTTGTATTTCACTCTCAGGACTGCTTTTGCTGTATCCCAAAGATTTTGAATGGTTGTATCTTTATTCTCATTAGTTTCCACAAATCTTTTTGATTCTTTTCTAATTTACTAGTTGATCCATTCATCTTTAGCAGGATGCTCTTTAACCTCCACGTGTTTGAATTTCTTCCAGATTTCTTCTTTTGATTGAGTTCAAGTTTTAAAGCATTATGATCTGAAAATATGCAGGGGACAATCCCAGTCTTTGGGTATCTGTTGAGACTTCATTTGTGACCCAGTATGTGGTCTGTTCTGGAGACAGTTCCATGTGCACTTGAGAAGAATGTGTATTCAGTTGTATTGGGATGGAAAGATCTGTAAATATCTGTGAAATAGTATCTTAAAGCTCTTTTTTCTTTGGAGATGTGCTTAGAAAAATCTGTCATTTGCAGAAAGCACTGTGTTGAAGTCTCCCAGTATTAGTGTATTATTATCTAACTATGTCTTTACTTTGGTTATTAATTAATTGATATACTTGGCAGCTCCCACATTAAGGGCATAAATATTAATGATTGTTAGGTCCTCTTGCTGGATGGATCCTTTAAGTATGATATAGTGTCCCTCTTCATCTCTTATACAGTCTTTAGGATACACTCTAATTTATCTGATATAAGGATGGCTATTCCTGCTTTCTTTTGAGGACCATTTGAATGATAAATAATTCTCCAACCTTTCATTTTCAGGCTGTAGGTGTCCTTAGGTCTAAAATGAGTCTCATATAGACAGCAAATATATGGGTCTTGCTTTTTTACCCAGTCTGAAACCCTGCACCTTTTGTTGGGATCATTAAGCCCATTCATGTTCAGAATTACTATTGAAAGATGTGAATTTAGTGTCATCATAATACCTATTCAGTCCCTGTTTTGGTGGATTATTTCTTTGGACTTCCTCTTTCTTTTACAGAGTCCCCCTTCATATTTCTTGCAAAACTGGTTTGGTGGTCACATATTCTTTCAGTTTCTGCATGTCTTGGAAGCTCCTTATCTCCCCTTCTATTCTGAATGAGAGCCTTGATGGATAAAGTATTCTTGGCTGCAAGTTCTTCTCATTTAGGACCCTGAATATATCCTGCCAGCCCTTTCTGGCCTGCCAGGTCTCTGTGGAGAGGTCTGCTGTTAATCTAATATTTCTCCCCATATAAGTTAGCGATCTCTTGTCTCTTGCTGCTTTAAGGATTTTCTCTTTATCTTTGGAATTTGCAAGTTTCACACTTAAATGTTGAGCTGTTGTACAGTTTTTATTGATTTTAGGGGGGATCTCTCTATCTCCCGGATCTGAATGCCTCTTTCCCTCCACAGGTTAGGGAAGTTCTCAGCTATGATTTGTTCAAATACACTTTCTGGTCCTCTGTCCCTTTTGGCATCTTCTGGAACCCCTGTTAAATGTAGATTTTTCCTTCTGAGGCTGTCATTTATTTCCCTTAATCTTTCCTCATGGTCTTTTAATTTTTTTTCTCTTTTTTCCTCTGCTTCCTTCTTTGCCATCAACTTGTCTTCTATGTCACTCACTCTTTCTTCTACTTCATTAGTCCTCATTGTTAGGACCTCCAGTTTGGATTGCATCTCATTTAATTGATTTTAAATTTTGGCTGGATTAGATCTAAATTATGCAGTCATGAAGTCTCTTGAATCCTTTATGCTTTTTTCTAAAGCCACCAGTAGCTTTATAATTGTGCTTCTGAATTGGCTTTCTGACACTGAATTGTAATCCAAATTCTGTAACTCTGTGGCAGAGGGTACTGTTTCTGACTCTTTCTTTTGTGGTGAGTTCTTCTTTCTAGTCATTTCACTCAATGCAGAGTGGCTAAAAATGAGTTTTACTTGTTAGAAGTGCAAACTCTTCTCTCTATAGCATTGCAGCTGTCCTCTCTTTAAATCTCAGGTTGAATTCATAGGTATTCAGGATGATTTGTAAGTTATCTAGTTAAGTTGGTGGGGACAGGTGACTTGGGGACCCTCTTGCTCTGCCATCTTGCCCCACCCACCACATCTTTCTAAAGGAAATAAAAAATACATGCAAAATTCACTGTAGCAATTCTCCCTGAAATAGAAGGGAAGGGATAGGGAAATCGGATTACAAAGATGATATTAAAGACAATGCGACTGTCTTATCCCTTAAACAAGGTACATTTACAGCCAATTTGATACTTTATGAAGAAATATGACAAACTTTCCTTTGAAACTGGCAATGAGACAAGGGTGCCTACAATTACTGCTTCTATTTATACTATATTTTGAGCAAAACAGCAAGAAAAGCAAGAGTGAAGATAAAATATAACTGCCTCTATTTTCAGATGACATGAGAAAATCCTAGGAAATTCAATTTAATCTAAAGGCTAATTATCAGATTTTAAAAGAAAATTTTACAAAATTGATTGATTCAATGTCTATATAAATATTTAATTAGCTTTCTATATACTAAGGACCACAAAGAATTTTTTTTAAAAAAATGAAAAGATACAATTCTTCATTGCAGCAAGATTATCACTTATGACATAATCTAATGAATAACATACATGAATTCTATGTATCAGAAAATATATGTAATATTACTACAAAACATTAAAGAAGATCTAAATAAATGGAGGGACTTATTATTACATTTATGGACTGGAAGATTCCATTTTCAAAAGATACTAATATTCTCCATATTTAACTTCTGACCCAGTGCAACTCCTGTTAAAATATGACAGGTTTGTTTTTCCCTTTTCACTCTTTCCCTTCCCTTTCTTTCCTTTTCCTTCCCTTCCCTTCCTTTAATCTTCCCTCACCCCTTTCCTTCCCTTGTGTTTCCCTTTTCCCCTTCCTTTCCTTTCCCTACCTTTCCACTTTCTTTTCCCTTTCCCTCCCTTTCCCTTTCCCTTTCCCTTTCCTTTCCTTTCCTTTCCTTTCCTTTCTTTTCTTTGTCTTTCTGTTATTTTTTGGGAACTAACAGGCCAGTTCTCAATTTTATGTAGAAAATCAAAGGGAAAGTGTAGCCAAGACAATTTGAAGGAAGAACAACAAAATGGAGGCTTAAAATATAAAACCTTATTATCAAGCGAGTGTTTAAGACCATGTGATACTGGTACATGGAAATACAATTTTAGAAACACATTTATATAGCCCTTTGATTATGAAAATGCTTATTCTTTCGTGTAGAAAAGAAGTGAGGAACTTTTCAAAATGATGTTGGATCAACTAAATAACCCTGTTTTTAAAAATGAATTTTTATCTGCCCTTATACACAAAAATTGATTACTGATGGATTGTATATCTACAAGTCAAAGGTAAATAGTAAAATTCTACATGTAAAGGTATACATGACATAAGAGTAGGCAAAGATTCATTTAATCAGGGAGAGATCAGGAACAAAGCATAAGGAAAATATTGATAATTTAACTTCATTAAAATTAGAATTCTGTTTATTAAAAGGCACCATATTGAGAGCAAAACTCGATCCACAGTGGGAAAAGATATTTGAAATATATTTATCTTAAAAATTATTCCCATATAAAACATATGAAGAATTTTTTTTAAATCAGTAAGATAAATGAAAGGCCAAAAGAAAAAAAGCACAAATTACTTGAATAAGCACTTCATAAAAGCAATAATACTTATTATTAATAAACTTACAATAAAGTGCTCAACTTCATTAGAATCATGAACAAATTAAAATCAAAATTAGATGTCACTGTTCCTCTAGAATGACTGATTATAAAAAATGCAAAAAATATCGAGTATTGGTGAAGATATAAACAACTGAAACTCACATATTACTATTGTTTTGCATCAGTGAGAGCATAATTTACTTCAATCACTTTGGGAAACTTAGTTTACAAATGTACATACATTACCCTATAAAGATTTTATACATATGTGTACATAAGTACACCAAACAAAAATGTGCACATAGGTGTGCCAATAAAGGATATATTTAGCAACATTATCCTTGGCCAAAAAATTGGAAACAATCCAAGTACTCATCAACTATAGAATGAGAGATACTGATATTATCATATGATGAAATATTAAACAATAAGAAAAAAAGAAGTGTTTCTAAATACAACATGGATAAAATTTGCAAATGTAATGCTGAATAAAAGAAGCCAGACATGCAAAAATCAATCAATCCCACACATATAATGTCGGATTTCAAAAAAGATGATACAAATTTATTAGACAAAATTAATAGAAACCAAGATAGTAGTAGTTAACATTACAAAGTGGTATCCCTGAAAATTCTGGTAAGATTCTAATTTTTTATTCTGGTGCTGATTATTTAAAAATTCATCAAATTGCAGAAGTTAGGGCCTCTGCACTCTTCTTTATTAGCTATGTATTAATTTCCTAGTCTGCTGTAACAACCAGAAATTGGGAAGCTTAAAACAACAGAAATTTATTCTTTCACAGTTTAGAAAGCTACAATTCCAAAATCATGGTGTTGCCAGGATTAGTTCCTTTTGGAAGTTCTATAGGAGAATCTATTTCATACCTGTCTCCTGGCTTTGGGCAGCTATCAGCAATATTTGACCTTTCTTGGTTTGTAGGTCCATTACTCCAATCTTTGGCTCTATCTTCACATTGTCCTCTTCTCTGTTTCTGTGTCCTTCTCTGTCTCTTGTAAGAAAAGTCATTGAACTTAAAGCCCACCTTAATTCAGTACAAACTCATCTTGATCCTTAATTTAATTAGCAAAGACCCTATTTCCAAATAAGGTCACATTCTGATATTCTGGGTCTATATAGATTTTAGGGAGACAGTATTCGACCCGTTATAGTTGTGCTTCAATAAATCACTTTTTAAGAATATACTGTCGGGACGCCTGGGTGACTCAGCTTCATTCAATGATGGTTGAACGTCTGCCTTCGGCTCAGGACATGATCCTGGAGTCCTGGGATCAAGTTCCCCATCGGGCTCCTGCATGGAGCCTGCTTCTCCCTCTCCCTATGTCTCTGCTTCTCTGTCTTTCATGAATAAATAAATAAAATCTTTTTAAAAAAGAATATACTGTCAAAATAATATTTATTATTTAAGTTAATCAAGTTTTTAATACTCATGGGGGTGCAGTAGTTTTAAGCTAAATCTATTTAATGGGACAATGGAATTGTGTTTTGGGTCCTTTTTTATCATCTATAAGAATCATGTAAATAAGCATATGTATATATTTTTCTTTTTTCTTTTTTTTTAATTTTTTTTTATTTATTTATGATAGTCACAGAGAGAGAGAGAGGCAGAGACACAGGCAGAGGAAGAAGCAGGCTCCATGCACCGGGAGCCCGACGTGGGATTCGATCCCGGGTCTCTAGGATCGCGCCCTGGGCCAAAGACAGGCGCTAAACCGCTGCGCTACCCAGGGATCCCTGTATATATTTTTCTAATAAAAATGTTTCTACCATATTTGGAGGATATAAATATTTTCCAACATTTGTACTAGATTTTGCTTATCTTCTTTTGACTATGATACAATAGATTTATAATTTTAAATTTGTCAAAATGGAAAAACAAAACAAAACTGATTTCAGGATATTAACTTTTAGTACTACATTTATAAACTTAACATTAGCGATCATAAGAATGAATGTACTGATATTATACTGTTCATAATGCTATACCTTATTGTTCTACAAAACTGAATGTGATCTTTAAAGTTAAATTTGAAAACCAAAAAGGCTTTTTTTCTAATATTGGCACACAATTTTAAAAACTATCTCAAACATACATCAAATTAAAGATACTTATCATATAAATATAAAATTATAGCTATCTTACTGATAAAAACTTTTTTTTTATTTTTTATGTTTTATTTTTTTTTTACCCTATGAGTTTCTTTTTTTTTTTTTATTTATGATAGTCACAGAGAGAGAGAGAGAGAGGCAGAGACATAGGCAGAGGGAGAAGCAGGCTCCATGCACCGGGAGCCTGATGTGGGATTTGATCCCGGGTCTTCAGGATCGCGCCCCGGGCCAAAGGCAGGCACCAAACCGCTGCGCCACCCAGGGATCCCTGTTTTTTTTTTTTTTTAATTCTAGAGACAGTTTTAGATTTAGGTCTTACTTTTTCACAAACTAATTCCTTTCTCATTTTATATGCTATATGTTCATCATGATTTTCTATGTGCTATATTAGAATAAAGAATTGTCTTTACTTAATTCATATAGCTTTTAAACTAAATCTCAATTTCCAAATTAAGAAAGGAGTGTCTTAGCATTGATTGTTTATATGCATGCCAAAATGCCTTATCTTGGTTTTATGATGTTGTTTGTAAACTCTGGAGACATTATTGCTAATTTCATCTTTGTTACATCTTGGATAATCTGTTCTGAGGCTTTGTGTATTGCTGACATACAATGTTCAGATTTTATTTTTCCTTAGTGAATCCTGTTTAGTCCTGCTATCACTAAAGCTTGTTATTGTTTATCCTATTCACACAGCTGCAAGGTTCAATCTCTGTCCATCATGTTCTTTGATGCCCAATGCTTGTACTTCCTTTTTGTTTTTCTTCATTGACATAAGCTTTTTCCTCTTTGAAAACATCATAGCTGCTCTAATGGTAAGAATAACTTAAAGATATTCTTTCATTTTTAAAATATAGGCTAGTCTTTATATAGAGAAAGAGGGAGGGAGGGAGAAAGTAATGGTATTTTTCAATAATAATACATTTAAAATAGTAATTAATTAGAGATAGCTCCTGGAAAACACATTTAGTCAGTATAGAGTTATAGCATTAGGCCACCAATATATAAAACAATGAACATGAAACCCCCCCTCCCATAACATTGGTCTTTCAAATCACCTGGGAAAATAACTATTAAACAACAGAATTGTATTGGAAAAACTATGCCACTGGTTGTATGAAGACTAGTTAATAAAGTTATGAAATAGGATGGTAAACTTTGTCATCCCCAAATGCATGGATTAACAAAAATATTTGATAAAGCATCATACTTCAGATGGGGAAAATTTTTTCTATTCTATACCATTTGTATATAATTGAATTGATAAAAGTCAGTTGTAAGGTGTGTGGCAGATGTTACAGGTGTCCCATTCCATATTATCTTGGCACAAAACATGCCAGGCATTCAGAAGTCTTGCTAATGCAAACTTCCGCAACTCTTCGCCTGATGACTTTCCCAAAAGTATTTAGCTCAAAAGCAAACTGAAAAAGCCAGGCAAGATGCCCAAGGAGCAGCCCTCATCCATTGACAGACAATGGTAGGAAAAAATTTTGGCATCTTCTCTGCCATGGGTAGGAAAACATATACATATAACTCTAATCCAGTTATCTTAGGTCTTTATACCATCAGCATCAGCTAGGAGGCTGTTGGAAATTCTAGGGCTCCAACCAAGCACTACTATGTCAGAATCTTTGGGGACAAGCTTCAAAATCTGCTTTAACTGGATTTTTAGGTAGTACTTATATCTGTTAAAATTTAAGAAGAGTTATTTTACACCAGGAATAAGAAAACAGTTTTTCCTGTAAAGGGTCATGTATTAGTTTCTTATGTTGCCTCGCCAACTTATCACAAACTAAAGTGGTTTAAAATGATTAAATTTTATTATCTTATGGTTCTAGAGGTCAGAAGCTCAACATCAGTCTCACTGGGCTAAAGTCAAGGTGTTGGTAGGACTCGTTCCTTTTGGAGGCTCTACAAGAGAACCTGTTTCCTTGGCTTTGTTAGTCTTAGAGGCTATACGATTTTTCTTGAAATGTGGTCCCCTTCTCTATTTTCAAATACCATATGATTTCACTCATGTGGAATTTAAGAAACAAAAGAGATGAACATAGGGAAAGGGAAGGAAAAATAAAATAAGATAAAAACAGAGAGGAAGGCAAACTATGAGATGCCTAACTATAGGAAACAAACTGAGAGATACAGAAGGAGAGGTATATGGGGAATGGGGTAACTAGGTGATGGGCATTAAGGAGGGCATGTGATGCAATGAGCACAAGATGTTATAAGCAATTGATGAATCACTAAATTTTACTTCTGAAACTAATAATACACCATCTGTTAAATAAATTGAATTTAATTTTTAAAAAGTGCAGTGACATTATATTCCCTAAACTGACAATTTCTTTTGTTACATTGCCATCTTTTATTTGACTTTCCTGCATCTCTCTTATAAGGACCCTTGTAATTACATTGGGTACACAGGATAATCAGGATAATCTCAAGATCCTTAAATTAGTTACATCTATAAGGCCCCTTTTGCCAGGTAAGGTAACATATTCATAATTTCTGGGGATTAGGACATATGCATCTTTGGGGAGGATATTATTCAGCCCATCATAGGCCAGGTGATGATTATTTTTAGCATTTTCTGCCAAGAGGCAAGGTTGAGTATATTATGTAGATACTTATATAACAAGATAGAAAACACTTGTGTTGCCTCATTTTCCTGGGATGAGCCATCCCAGATGGTGGGCCTGTTTTGGCTCAAGTGGAAAAATTCTCCGGAAAAAGAACTGGGCAAGAGGGGTACCTGGTAGTGGGAAATGCTGGCTATCTCCTCATCAGTTTCATTCTCTATCCAAGGAATCCCTGCATTTCCTTCTCTTCTCCTAAAGAGTTTTCCAAACCCAATTTGGGCAGTTGGACAGAGATGAGGTGACATTCAGAGCTCCTGATACTCAGCCTGAGATTCCAAAGCTAGGTGTCCAATAGTTGTCAACATGGAGAATTGCCAAATGTGAAGGTGGCCACTGGCACAGACCCCATGCAGGACTATGGTGCAGCCATTGGCCAGGGTGACAGGTGCTGGGAGCATAGGGAGGGCATCTAAACTTGATTTCTGTGGCTCACACTGCCAGACTGCTGGAATGGTGCCCCTGACTGGAGGGGGTACCAAAATAGGTGATGTAGCAGGTTTTACCTGAAGGCTATAATTTCCTAATTTGTGTTGTACACCATATTTCAGAAGTTACTGTTACAATTGAGCTCCAGTTGCCTATAGCAATGACCTGCTCATATCTGCATGGTCTATTTACTTCCTTCCCTTCCCTATCTCATTTTCTGCCCACCCCCAACCCCTGCAATGCTTCCTGAAATAACTTCCCAAATAAACTACTTGCACTTAAACCTTTCCTTCAGGAGCACTGCTGGGATAACACAACTAGAATATGCTATGACCAGAAATGGTAACGACAATGGTTTTAAAAGTCACTTCTTTTTGTCAAATATATACCAATTATAAACTTAATTTTTCATGTAATATCAGGTTTTTAGTAGCTGGAAAAACATGCGCTTTCCCTCCAAACACCTTTGTTTTACCCACTTTTTCCCAGTGTGTTTGTTTGCTTATTGTCTTTGTACTGTATATAGATGAGAGAATACAGTAATATTAATAATGCAAAAATCTATGGAGGATTGCTAAATGAAGTAAACAATAGAGGGAGAAATTCTCTAGAAATACCAGAAAATTAATGATGACTAAAAGACCACTCTGCATTGCAATTTGTTGATTGACCTCTAATACTTGAAAATCATTCCAGAAGAATGAAGACCTAGTTGTGTTTTGCCCACTTGGCAAGATATTTTCTAAGTTCACTAGTACTGCTCTCCTGAAAGCCTGAATAATGTTTCTCCAGTACAAAGGCAAAATGCAAACTGGAGGTCAGAAAAAATGTTTGTTTCAATCAGATGAAAGGAGGTACTATTTTAAAACCACCTTCTTATTTATAAAGAAGGTATTTTCCTGTCCTAAGGCAAAAAAAAAAAAGAGGCCAGGGATGGAATATTCAGGAAAATAATTTATATATTTCAGGTATGTTTTAATCTGTTTTGGTGAAAAAAAAAATCTAGATTTTTATCCAATGCCAAGGAACACTATATATACTTTTTTTTTCAAAAATATGTAGCTAAGTGCAAGAATAACATACATTTTACAAGTTTTAACTAGTCAAGCTAACAGTTTTCACAACATATCTTCTTCTAATATCACAATTAGAAGGAAACATTTCATGTAGTGTGATTGTCACTAGAAAGATTCCAATTTAACTATAATAGCATTAGTGAGTAACAGGGCATGGAATTGAGCTGTACAAACTAGCACCATAAGGAAAAGATTTTATATCCACACTCTATTTAGAATGTGATCACTACTATCTTTGTGTCTCTGTGATTCCTAAGTTTCTCAGGTAAAAATAAACATAGTTAAACAATTAACATTTAAAATGAAAAATTCAAATTTATGTTGCATCAGAATTTGAGGCAAAGATACAATTAATGTTTCCTTTACCTGCACTCTCCCCCATAAACACATAACTAAAATCAATTAAGACCTATCGTCTCAATTAATAGTAAATTTCATATAGACTAAAATATGCTCATCCATTTTAAGCTATTCTTTTGTCTCAGATTTCCAGCACACTTGGTTACATACAGGTAAAGATATAGATTAAGACTACATAAGGTATCTGCAATATAGGGACTTATGCAGATATGAACAAAGTGATGGAAGTAAATATTAATTGATTAATATTAATATTAATAATTAATTCTAATAACTTTTTGACATATGACAAGGAGGTAATTCCCAAACTGGGAAACATTTTCATTATCTTTCCAACCCATGCATTCTGAACGGTAGTTTTAATAACATTTACCACTAATATAATACATTTGACTGTTTATTGATTGATTGATTTTTGTTTTATTTTATTTCTTTTTAAGTAGGCTCCACACCCAGCATGGAGCCCAACACAGGGCTGGAACTCACAACCCTGAGATCAAAACCTAAACTGAGATCAACAGTAGGTCGCTTAGCTGACTGAGCCACCCAGGTGCCCATAAGTTTGACTATAAAAAAATAAATGAAGTATTGTTTCTCTAAATCAAACCATAATAATTGAAGGGTACTACATTTCACTCTGTAGTGAGCTATTAATTAAAGATGAACATATCTGTGTATTTCAACAGAGCAGAAGGTGTTGAATTTCAGGAAATTTGCAGGCCTAGGAGATATTTGCATTTTTATTTTTTTTTTAATTTTTATTTATTTATGAT